>NW_027309421.1:0-35070 GCF_047496885.1 Scyliorhinus torazame | reverse complement strand
CCCCCCGCCCAACTCTCCTAACCATCATCCCTCAGTACTGGCCCTCTGACAGTGCGGCGCTCCCTCAGCACTGACCCTCCGACAGTGCGGCACTCCCTCAGTACTGACCCTCTGACAGTGCGGCACTCCCTCAGTACTGACCCTCTGACAGTGCAGCACTCCCTCAGTACTGATCCTCTGACAGTGCGGCACTCCCTCAGTACTGGCCCTCTGACAGTGCAGCACTCCCTCAGTACTGACCCCCCTGACAGTGCGGTGCTCCCTCAGTACTGACCCTCTGACAGTGCAGCACTCCCTCAGTACTGACCCTCTGACAGTGCGGCACTCCCTCAGTACTGGCCCTCTGACAGTGCAGCACTCCCTCAGTACTGACCCCCTGACAGTGCGGCACTCCCTCAGTACTGACCCTCTGACAGTGCGGTGCTCCCTCAGTACTGACCCTCTGACAGTGCAGCACTCCCTCAGTACTGACCCTCTGACAGTGCGGCACTCCCTCAGTACTGACCCTCTGACAGTGCGGCACTCCCTCAGTACTGACCCTCTGACAGTGCGGCACTCCCTCAGTACTGACCCTCTGACAGTGCGGCACTCCCTCAGTACTGACCCTCTGACAGTGCGGCACTCCCTCAGCACTGACCCTCTGACAGTGCGGCACTCCCTCAGTACTGACCCTCTGACAGTGCGGCACTCCCTCAGTACTGACCCTCTGACAGTGCGGCGCTCCCTCAGTACTGACCCTCTGACAGTGCAGCACTCCCTCAGTACTGACCCTCTGACAGTGCAGCACTCCCTCAGTACTGACCCTCTGACAGTGCAGCACTCCCTCAGTACTGACCCTCTGACAGTGCGGCACTCCCTCAGTACTGACCCTCTGACAGTGCAGCGCTCCCTCAGTACTGACCCTCTGACAGTGCGGCACTCCCTCAGTACTGACCCTCTGACAGTGCAGCACTCCCTCAGTACTGACCCTCTGACAGTGCGGCACTCCCTCAGTACTGACCCTCTGACAATGCAGCACTCCCTCAGTACTGACCCTCTGACAGTGCAGCACTCCCTCTGTACTGACCCTCTGACAGTGCGGCGCTCCCTCAGTACTGACCCTCTGACAGTGCGGCACTCCCTCAGTACTGACCCTCTGACAGTGCAGCACTCCCTCAGCACTGACCCTCTGACAGTGCAGCACTCCCTCAGCACTGACCCTCTGACAGTGCAGCACTCCCTCAGTACTGACCCTCTGACAGTGCAGCACTCCCTCAGCACTGACCCTCTGACAGTGCGGCACTCCCTCAGTACTGACCCTCTGACAGTGCGGCACTCCCTCAGCACTGACCCTCTGACAGTGCGGTGCTCCCTCAGTACTGACCCTCTGACAGTGCGGCACTCCCTCAGTACTGGCCCTCTGACAGTGCGGCACTCCCTCAGTACTGACCCTCTGACAGTGCGGCACTCCCTCAGTACTGACTCTCTGACAGTGCGGCACTCGCTCAGTACCGACCCTCTGACAGTGCGGCACTCCCTCAGTACTGACCCTCTGACAGTGCGGCACTCCCTCAGTACCGACCCTCTGACAGTGCGGCACTCCCTCAGTACTGACCCTCTGACAGTGCGGCACTCCCTCAGTACTGACCCTGGGACAGTGCAGCACTCCCTCAGTACTGACCCTGGGACAGTGCAGCACTCCCTCAGTACTGACTCTCTGACAGTGCGGCACTCCCTCAGTACTGACCCTCTGACAGTGCGACACTCCCTCAGTACTGACCCTCTGACAGTGCGGCAATCCCTCAGTACTGCCCTCTGACAGTGCGGCACTCCCTCAGTACTGACCTTCTTACACTGCGGCGCTCCCTCAGTACTGACCCTCTGACAGTGCGGCACTCCCTCAGTACTGACCCTCTGACAGTGCGGCACTCCCTCAGTACTGAATCTCTGACAGTGTGGCACTCCCTCAGTACTGACCCTCTGACAGTGCGGCACTCCCTCAGTACTGACCCTCTGACAGTGCAGCGCTCCCTCAGTACTGACCCTCTGACAGTGCGGCACTCCCTCAGTACTGACCCTCTGACAGTGCAGCGCTCCCTCAGTACTGACCCTCTGACAGTGCGGCACTCCCTCAGTACTGACCCTCTGACAGTGCAGCGCTCCCTCAGTACTGACCCTCTGACAGTGCGGCAATCCCTCAGTACTGACCCTCTGACAGTGCAGCGCTCCCTCATTAGTACTCTGGGAGCGTCGACCTAGATCATGGGGCTCCTCTTCCTCTGAGGCGGGGTTGACACCCTGGGCAGTGGTGCCCCTATCTCAGTGCCGCCGAGTGAGACCGGTCCGCGACCTCCTCCTCTCCGAGGATCTCACAGGCTCTGGGTGTACTCGCCCGACCATCCCAGACGGACCCCCCTCCAGCACGCCCCTCCCATTCACCTCGTTCCTCCATTTGCTCAGAGAGTCGAACAGTTTTTCCTGCCTCCATTCTCTGAGGACCTGTTCAATTGCGGCTGAGCGTTGCTGGTAGCTGTGTAGCTGACTGCTGATCTCCACTCGCCCTCCTGCTCCATCGCTCACCTGGAATAGCTTCGGGTACCTGCCCAGGAGGGCAAACATCCGGGGCTGCACCATACCCACCTCGGTGCCTTCGACAACAAAGGGTTTACACAGGGCCTTGGAGGAACCTAGACAGCCGAGAGAAAGATTCCTGGTCAGTGCCTTTCTGTAACACTGGGCAGTGATTAATGTGAGACAATGTCAACCAGTCAGTTGAATAGGGCCCACTGGGGCTCTTCCACCTCCTCTGACAGTTCGGCGCTCCCTCAGTACTGACCCTCTTGACAGTGCAGCACTCCCTCAGTACTGACCCTCTGACAGTGCGGCACTCCCTCAGTACTGACCCTCTGACAGTGCAGCACTCCCTCAGCACTGACCCTCTGACAGTGCAGCACTCCCTCAGTACTGACCCTCTGACAGTGCGGCACTCCCTCAGCACTGACCCTCTGACAGTGCAGCACTCCCTCAGCACTGACCCTCTGACAGTGCGGCACTCCCTCAGTACTGACCCTCTGACAGTGCGGCTCTCCCTCAGTACTGACCCTCTGACAGTGCGGCACTCCCTCAGTACTGACCCTCTGACAGTGCGGCACTCCCTCAGTACTGACCCTCTGACAGTGCAGCACTCCCTCAGCACTGACCCTCTGACAGTGCAGCACTCCCTCAGCACTGACCCTCTGACAGTGCAGCACTCCCTCAGTACTGACGAGCTGACAGTGCGGCACTCCCTCAGTACTGACCCTCTGACAGTGCGGCACTCCCTCAGTACTGACCCTCTGACAGTGCGGCACTCCCTCAGTACTGACCCTCTGACAGTGCGGCACTCCCTCAGTACTGACCCTCTGACAGTGCGGCATCCCTCAGTACTGACCCTCTGACAGTGCGGCATCCCTCAGTACTGACCCGCTGACAGTGCAGCGCTATCTCAGAACTGACCCTCTGACAGTGCAGCACTCCCTCAGTACTGACCCTCTGACAGTGCGGCATCCCTCAGTACTGACCCGCTGACAGTGCAGCGCTATCTCAGAACTGACCCTCTGACAGTGCAGCACTCCCTCAGTACTGACCCTCTGACCGTGCGGCACTCCCTCAGTACTGACCCTCTGACAGTGCGGCACCCCCTCAGTACTGACCCTCTGACAGTGCAGCACTCCCTCAGTACTGACCCTCTGACAGTGCGGCGCTCCCTCAGTACTGACCCTCTGACAGCGCGGCACTCCCTCAGTACTAACCCTCTGACAGTGCGGCACTCCCTCAGTACTGACCCTCTGACAGTGCGGCACTCCCTCAGCCCCACCCAATCTCCGTAAAATCACCAGATGCATTCCCAGCCACACCCTCGTCAATGCCTTTTGTTACCTCCACTCCGACAACCCTCCCCATCTCTGTCACCTCCTCCAGCCCCTACAGCCATCCCTATCTCTGTAACCTCCTCAAGCCCCTACACCCCTCCCTATCTCTGTAACCTCCTCCACCCCTACAACCCTCCATATCTCTGTAACCTCCTCCAGTCCCTACAACCCTCCCTATCTCTGTAACCTCCTCCAGCCCCTACAACCCTCCCTATCTCTGTAACGTCCTCCAGCCCCTACACCCTTCCCTATCTCTGTAACCTCCTCCAGCCCCTACAACCCTCCCTATCTCTGTCACCTCCTCCAGCCCCTACAGCCATCCCTATCTCTGTAACGTCCTCCAGCCCCTACACCCTTCCCTATCTCTGTAACCTCCTCCAGCCCCTACAACCCTCCCTATCTCTGTAACCTCCTCCAGCCCCTACAACCCTCCCTATCTCTGTAACCTCCTCCAGCCCCTCACACCCCTCCCTATCTCTGTAACCTCCTCCAGCCCCTACAACCCTCCCTATCTCTGTAACCTCCTCCAGCCCCTACAACCCTCCCTATCTCTGTAACCTCCTCCAGCCCCTACAACCCTCCCTATCTCTGTAACCTCCTCCAGCCCCTCACACCCCTCCCTATCTCTGTAACCTCCTCCAGCCCCTACACCCTTCCCTATCTCTGTAACCTCCTCCAGCCCCGACAACCCTCCCTATCTCTGTAACCTCCTCCAGCCCCTACAACCCTCCCATCTCTCTCTCTATCTATCTATAGATGTGCAAACTCAGCAGTGTTGCGGTTGTTGCCCCTGGTGAGTGAGTAAACACTCTCCTTCCCTCTCTCAATTTTCCTCCACTCCTCTTTGAGGAAATAAAAGTTGCCACCAGTAGAAGAGACAAAAAAGGTCCAAGTTTTGCAACCCTGCATGTGGAAGGAATTCATCTTGCCCAGCAGCTGCAGGACTCCCTCTGCCCAGCTCCTGCTTCCTGCCATTGCTCCCCGCAGAACAGCCTGGTCCTCCGCCGGGCACTCCTCCGCTATCCCAGCGGCCAGTGGGGCAGTGGCTGAGAAGGGGGTTACGGGCAGCGCCTGCGCGGTAGCATCGGCGGCTGCAGACTACATCTCCCGTCAGCCCCCGCGGTAGATGGGACCCGGACGACCATGGTGGCGCCAAATTCAAACCCAGCGGCCGTTGGCGGCCATGTTGGAAATAAGTTAACATCAAAGAATTTATTAAAATTTTAAGAAGCTCATTTGAGCCTCAAACCCAAACTAAAGTCGTTAGAAATGATTCCAACAATAATTTCATAAAAATGAACAAGAACGCTTGGATTCAAGGGTATTGTTGAAACTAAGGACCGGTTGTCGAATCTTTGTCCCCAGGACTCATCAGAACCGTGTGGCAAGAATAACAGATCATCAAAGCGCACGCCGATTTGTATCGCATGAGATGGTTTTCTATTCTGATGAGTGTCAGATGAGAAGTTTCGACAGCCCGTCTCGGCTGGACAAGTTGTTACTCCCGCTTGGGATTCGGTGCTCTGTTCTGATGAGTGTCAGGTGAGAAGTTTCGACAGCCCGTCTCGACTGGACAAGTTGTTGCTCCCGCTTGGGATTCGGTGCTCTGTGCTGGTATCTTCCCTTGGGACTTGGTGTTCTGTTCTGATGAGTGCCAGACGAGAAGTTTTGACAGCCCGTCTCAGCCGGACAAATAGTGGCCCGCCCCCCTTGGGATTTGGTATTCTATTCATAGAATTATCGTGATTTAGAACCAATGCAGTGCGGAAGGAGCCCATTTGGTGCATCGAGTCTCCACCGACCCTCTGAAAGAGCACGCGACCTAGGCCCATCCTAACCCCGCAGCCCGACCTAACCTGCACATTCCTGAACACTAAGGAGCAATTTTAAAATGGCCAATCCATGTAACCTGCTAACCTGCAAATCTTTGGCCTGTGGGAGGAAACTGGAGCACCCGGAGGAAACCCGTGCAGACACGGGGGGAAAGTGCACCCTCTGCACAGACGGTCACCCAAGGCCGGAATTGAACCTGGGTCCCTGGCACAGTGAAGCAGCAGTGCTAACCACTGTGCCACCATGCCACCCCTTCTAATGAGTGCCAGACAGAAAGTATCGCAGCACATCTCGGCGTATAAATTATTCCTTCCTTTGAGATCCAGTGTTCCTGCCACTTTGTCCTGATGAGTGTAAGATGAAAATCTTCAACAGTACGTCTCTTTTTCCAGCAATGCTCAACTTCAATACTGCCAGTAAACTGCATCAACTCTTATACACGAATAAATGCCCAACCCTGTCACCATGTATGATTTTCCCCTCCAATATTACCTCGGTCCCAAAAGATTCAAAAGCATTTTGCCCCAGAACATGAAATGAATGTTCTCTTTGATTGGTGAAAGGCTCATAGATGTTTGTCAAGGGAAGTCGCGAAAAGTCACAATTTGAGTTGTGGGGGCGGAGGTCAAAGTGAGACGTGAATTTCCCCCGAGCCGCTGTAGCACAATGCGGTCAAAGAGCATTTCTTTCACGCCAATTTGTTCGCCGTTGTGGACCCGCTCTCACAGGTGTTTCGTAAGGGCGAGGCTGGTGATAGAGTGGGGGCGAGTGGGCTAGTACGGGAGATTACATAGAGGGGACAGATCAATAACCAAGGGCATACATTTAAGCTAAGGGGCAAGAGATTTCGAGGGGATTTGAGGAAAGATTTTCTCAGCCAGAGGGTGGTGGGAATCTGGAACTCGCTGTCTGAAAGGGTGGTGGAGGCGAGAACTCTAACAACAATTTAAAAGCATTTAGATGAGCTCTTGAAATATCAGAGTGTACAAGGCTATGGACCAAGTGCTGGGAAATGGGATTAGAATAGATAGCTGTTTGATGGTTGGCACGGACAAAATGGCCTCTTACTGTGGTGGAAAACTCTTCGACTCTGGAATTATTCCTCACTCTTGTTCAGATGTTACCTGTGTTGCTAACTTTTGGTTGGCTCTTAAATCGTAATTTGCTCTGTTTGTTTAACCTTCGCTCTAGAGTCGCCAGGTATCTTTATGATACTGCCACGAGGTTTAAGTTCAAGTAATGATCAATAACTCAACACACCAATTAGTAAGAATCAAATCAAAGCACATTTATTATACACAGTAAATCACTACTCATGCATAAAACTCTACTTACTAGCCTATTCCTATCACTAAAAGGCCTATACTTAGCTTCGGTCTGGCCCACCAGGTCAGGGGAACAAATGGCCTTTCGTTCAGGTTCTGAGTCTGTGGGATTCAAAAGCTGGTATGGACTGGTAGCTCGGAGCACCTATCTCGTAGCGAGCATTGACTTGAGACTTACTTGGTTGGAGGCAGCGAGGCAGGTCACTGTCAAGGGTTGGTTCAAGTTGCTGAGTGACCTTGCCAAAGAAGGGTGATTTGAACTTGGGGGCTTTACTTTATAGTCCCCAGGGGCGTCCCACCCTTCGGGGCGGACCCCGTACCTGGTTCCAAGTGATTGGACTGCGTTCCAATCACTTGGATCGATTTCTCCAATACTGGAGTTGTTCCCTGATCGTTGGGCGGTCCCTAAATGTCCGTTGGCCTTCCTTTGTCTCGGCTCCTGCTGGCGCCGAGGAGTCTGGCTTGGCTTTATTCACCTTAACTGTTGCCATTGTGCCCTGCAATCGCTCATTACTATGTAGATGGCTGCTGCATTACTATGCAGATGGCTGCTGGTTTCCGTGCTGTCTGGTTCCTTACAGGTTCCAATACACATGATTTCTGTATTTGCTAGTCTTTGGCTGTGTTGGCTGAATTTCCCTTCAGCCTTTGCGGTTCTCCATGTTAAGTCGGGAAGTGGCCAACTCAGGTGGCTATACCTGAGAGAGTGCCTCAAAGCCCCCAAGGATAACTTGAAACATTGGTTCTTCGAGGTGTATATTTGTTTGGAATATTGTGGAAGGTACCTGCTAAATCCTTGCCTGTTTCGTGTTTTAAAGAAAATTCCTATCCTGCGACATTGCAGATTTTGTTTCGAACTGACGACTTTAGGGGTAGCATGGTGTTGCAGTGGTTAGCACTGTTACCTCATGGCGCTGAGTTTAATCCCGGCCTCAGGCTGCAGGGAAGATGGATTGGCCAAGCTAAATTGCCTTGAATTGGGTACTCTAAATTTATTTTTAAAAGTTGCTGACTTTGGTCAAACTGAAAACATCCCTTGTCTAAAGTACTGGCCCAGGCCCCCCCTTGAAGCTCTGTGGCATAGCCCATTATATCACTGTGATGGACTACGTTAGCAACCAATCAACTCCATTGCAGTCCCAGCGTAAGCAGACCGTCGACGCGGATTGGTGCTTTTTATTCTGGAATGCTCTGCTGGGTGGCTCTGGGTATTTGGTTTCAGTTTTGTTCTTTTCGGACAGCTGAAGAAAGCTCTCTCTCCCTGAAGGGGGTGGCTCTCTCTGGGTAACCCCAGTTGGAGGCTCTGTTTTCTCTTCAGCTGAGCTGGTAGGCATCTCCTGTCAGACTGATTCGCCAAGTTAGGTTTCGATTGGATCTGCAGAGCTGAGCAGCGCCGTTTTGAATCTCTCTCCCAGAAGGGGTTGAATTTACCCTCAAATCTTGGCTGGAACTCCGTTCAGGTACATAGGGCAGTTTGTGAGCATTCAAAGCCTGAATAGAGAGCTGGGGAGGGGGAATTTACTGGATTCCCCCTCCAGAACACTCAAAAGCCTCAAGAAAATTGCTGCTCTGATATTCTATTTAACTGAGACAAACTGTTGATGAGTCTGCTGAAACTGACCACATATCAGAAACTGAACAGACCTTATTAAAGTAAAAGTTTTATTAAAAACACACAACAAAAGACTACCATACACTATGACACCTAAGTATATTGATAACTAAACGCACAGGGTTATGTGAAGTTACCTCTTGTTCCCAGAATATACCCAAGTTCCCTGAACTAAGACACACTTTCCGCAAGTAACATTTAATTTCTGTAACTCTATAGGTCAAATCCAGCTAACAGTTACCACACAATACCACTTGGGTGACTGAGTTTGGGAAACAAGAACAAAGACAAAGAAATTTACAGCACAGGAACAGGCCCTTCGGCCCTCCCAGCCTGCGCCGATCCAGATCCTTTATCTAAACCTGTCTTCTATTTTCCAAGGATCTACATCCCTCTGTTCCCCACCCGTTCATATATCTGTCGAGATGCATCTTGAATGATGCTATCGTGCCCGCCTCTACCACCTCCGCTGGCAACGCATTCAGGCACCCACCACCCTCTGCGTAAAAAACTTTCCACGCACATCTCCCTTAAACTTTCCCCCTCTCACCTTGAAATCGTGACCCCTTGTAATTGACACCCCCACTCTTGGAAAAAGCTTGTTGCTATCCACCCTGTCCATACCTCTCATAATTTTGTAGACCTCAATCAGGTCCCCCCTCAACCTCTGTCTTTCCAACGAAAATAATCCTAATCTACTCAACCTTTCTTCATAGCTAGCACCCTCCATACCAGGCAACATCCTGGTGAACCTCCTCTGCACCCTCTCTAAAGCATCCACATCCTTCTGGTAATGTGGCGACCAGAACTGCACGCAGTATTCCAAATGTGGCCTAACCAAAGTCCTATACAACTGTAACATGACCTGCCGACTCTTGAACTCAATACCCCGTCCAATGAAGTCAAGCATACTGTATGCCTTCTTGACCACTCTATCGACCTGCTTTGCCACCTTCAGGGTACAATGGACCTGAGCTCCCAGATCTCTCTGTACATCAATTTTCCCCAGGACTCTTCCATTGACCGTATAGTCCGCTCTTGAATTAGATCTTCCAAAATGCATCACCTCGCATTTGCCTGGATTGAACTCCATCTGCCATTTCTCTGCCCAACTCTCCAATCTATCTATATTTTGCTGTATTCTCTGACAGTTCTCCTCGCTATCTGCAACTCCACCAATCTTAGTATCATCTGCAAACTTGCTAATCACCAATCTTAGTATCATCTACAAACTTGCTAATAACGTCTCTGCCTGGTCCAGCAAAGGCACAAAACTATGTTTTCAAAAATATCTGCAACCTGCCATGGCTGTAAATGTTAGGTAGAACAGGCCTCCATGGCTAGGGTCATGGATGGAATCGGCCTGTCTGACTGTTGGATGTAGAACTATTCTCCTTCCCAATGAGGGTGCTCACTGTTATACTGTTCAATCTCTGTGATATTCCACAGCGTGGATTCTTCTGTGTATTTCTCTCAAGTTCCTTTAAAGGTTATCATCTGTGTAGCCCCACTAATCTCTGATAAACAGGGTTCCTAATACGCCCATTTGCAGCTCAATGTCTCTAGATGCCTGCTAATCTTGTTACTGGGCAAATCGCAACCCATTATTCCTCTGGATGCCTGCTAATCTTGTTACTGGTCTGTTATTTAGTTTTCCTCTCAAGTTCACTGTTATCCTCATTCATTTTCCAAATTCCTAACATTTATTTGAGGGGTAAATATTGCTCCCAACTCCTCCCCTGCTTCCAGCCAGTGCCAGGGACCGTCCTTGTTCCACTCCATCACTAGCGAAACTAGGAACTTTGGACTGTGCAGCCCTCCCTCAGTACTGTTCACTGACATAGAGATGAGAATGTAACCCAGCAGAGTGGGTAGGGAGTGCTTTCACCAGATTCCCTTAAATCCTACGGATGAAAACAGACCCAACTACTCCGCACAAGCGGCGTCCCACCCCCTCTTCATCTCCCCTATCTGCCCTATCCTTCTGTCGCGCATGTGGTTATCCAGCTTCCCCCCTTCCCCTTAAAGACATGGACACTATCACCTCAATCACTCGCTGTGGGAGCGAGTTCCACATTCTCTCCACTCTCTGGTAAAGACGTTTGTAAATGGACTCCCTCATTGGGTTCATTACTGAGTTGCCTTACGTCTACGACCCTGAACATTCCCCCCTCTACGATGCTCCTGAGAACCAATATCTTTCGAAAATGGCTTGGGTGCGGAGGGGGGGGGGGGGGGGGAAATGTGACCCCAATCGAGGTCTTTTCTGTATTCCATTACGGGATGTGGCTGTCACCGCCTAGTTCAGCATTTGTTGCCCATCGGTAATTACTGCCCCCCCCCCCCCCCCGAGGAGGTGGTGGTGGTGAGTTGCCTCCTTGAGCCGCCGTGGTGTCGGGATTGCAGGAGGTGCACATTCCCGGCTGCAGCTTGTCAGCCTCCCGAGTGTCAATCAAGGACCCGGCGAATCCGGCCCCGTTTCTCATTGGAATCAATTGTGTTCCACGTGGTGCCGGTGCGAGACCCTCAACGGTAGCGGAATCGGTCCAGAGGCGGCGCCAGTTTTCCTGTCGTGAAAGTCCACGAATGCTGCCCCGGCGTCACTGTTCAGTCTAACGAACGGAGAATCCCGGCGATTGTGTTTGGCCTTAGTAAGATGATGTCGGTAATTGGAGGAGCCAGGAGCTGAAACAGTCCGGTGTTGAGTTTCAGTGTTAACTTCAGTTTAGGTCTGTCTGTGAACACTTTGGCAGTTTCTGGAGAAAGTGAGTCTTGATATGTCTGTGAGCAGACCAGCTTCTCCTCTCAAAGCAGTTTAGTTAAAGAGACTTGCCTGCGAACAGAACAGCAGTTTCTGAAAAGGCTGGCAGGTTAAACAGTAGTTGACACAGGCAAGAATCTGCAAGTTGGTTCCTGAAGGATCTGTCTCTGTGTAAGTGGTTTATCCAAGACAGCAAGTGTTCCTGCGTTTCCTAACTATTTAAAAGTAAATTCTGACCCAAGATGGGTTTTGCTTGAGTGGAGATAAAAGATAGCAGTTCGGAGTTAGTGTTTAATTAGTGTTTAATCTGCTCTGTACCAGTGTCCCACTGCACTGCCCACTGATAATCCACTGGAACAGTCTATCTCTCTGCTCTGTACCAGTGTTCCGCTGCACTGCCCTCTAACCGTCCACTGGAACCTTCGCTATCTCTGCTCTGTGCCCGGGTCCCACTGGCACTGCCCGTGCCCACTGTGCACCCAAGTCTTCTTTCTCTCTCTGCTCTGTGAAAAATCTTTCCCAATTCTGCTGTGAGTGCTGTTTCTGGTCTGGCTTCTGCTCCCCAACTTGGAAATCCACAGTTAAATCCATGAGGAAGAAGGGGATGTGTTTGGGGGGGGGGGGGCCACAACGTTATTGGGTGGAATGTGGCAGGAGTGGAGTAAGGGAGCACTGTCTGTGCGGAGTCTGCACGTTCTCCCCGTGTGCGTGGGTTTCCTCCTACAGTCCAAAGATGTGCAGGTTAGGTGGATTGGCCATGATAAATTGCCCTTGGTGTCCAAAATTGCCCTTAGTGCTGGGTGGAGTTACTGGGTTATGGGGATTGGGTGCTCTTTCCAAGAGCCGATGCAGCCTCGATGGGCCGAATGGCCTCCTTCTGCACTGTAAATTCTATGATAATCTATGAATTAGTAATTAGAAGCTTTTTTCTTTATGATGTTAAAGTTAGTAATACTATGTTAGTAATAGTTTGTTTCAATATACCATTTCCCAATGTGCGTGGAGTCACCCCTGGACAAAGTCCTTCCCTCACATGTTTACAAAATTAAAGTATTTGAGTTTCTGTCCGGTGTCCTAGCAACTGTTGGGGTCCGGTCCTGGATCTTAATAATGGGGTGTCGATCAAGGGGGCTGTTTTGTCCTGGATGGTGTTGAGCTTCTTGAGTGTTGTTGGAGCCGTACACACCCAGGCAAGTGGAGAGTTTCCATCCCATTCCTGACTTGTGCCTTGTAGATGGTGGATAGGTTTGGGGGGAGTCAGGAGGTGAGTTGTTCTTCGCAGGTTTCCCAGCCTCTAAACTGCTCTGGTAGCCACAGTATTTATATGGCGTTAAAATTAAGGGAAGAGAGAGTTAGGTTAGTGGATTTACATGAGCAAAGCTTACAGGAGGCTCGAGTGCAGAATAAACATTAGCACGGACTGGTTGCTGCAACAGGAATTTCTGTGCTGTGTATCCTGCTGTCACTATTCCACTGAAGTGCCTTGGGGTGCTAGAATTCGTTTTCACTGTAAACAATCACAATCAAACACAATCTCATGATTCCCCCTGCCTGAGGAAGTCGACCCAACTAGATAAATCTTTCCTGAGAGTTAGAATCTCTCATCTTCGCATTTTCTCCAGTGTCTCAATGTCCTTCTTAGACACAGTGCTCCCAGTGTGGGTGTAACCGAGGTATATGGAGACTGGAACTGTGCACAGAGCTCCCAGTGTGGGTCTAACCGAGGGATATGGAGACTGGAACTGTGCACAGTGCTCCCAGTGTGGGTCTAACCGAGGGATATGGAGACTGGAACTGTGCACAGTGCTCCCAGTGTGGGTCTAACCGAGGGATATGGAGACTGGAACTGTGCACAGTGCTCCCAGTGTGGGTCTAACCGAGGGATATGGAGACTGGAACTGTGCACAGTGCTCCCAGTGTGGGTCTAACCGAGGGATATGGAGACTGGAACTGTGCACAGTGCTCCCAGTGTGGGTCTAACCGAGGGATATGGAGACTGGAACTGTGCACAGTGCTCCCAGTGTGGGTCTAACCGAGGGATATGGAGACTGGAACTGTGCACAGTGCTCCCAGTGTGGGTCTAACCGAGGGATATGGAGACTGGAACTGTGCCCAGTGCTCCCAGTGTGGGTGTAACCAAGGGATATGGAGACTGGAACTGTGCACAGTGCTCCCAGTGTGGGTGTAACCGAGGGATATGGAGACTGGAACTATGCACAGTGCTCCCAGTGTGGGTGTAACCAAGGGATATGGAGACTGGAACTGTACGCAGTGCTCCCAGTGTGGGTCTAACCGAGGGATATGGAGACTGGAACTGTGCACAGTGCTCCCAGTGTGGGTCTAACCGAGGGATATGGAGACTGGAACTGTGCACAGTGCTCCCAGTGTGGGTCTAACCGAGGGATATGGAGACTGGAACTGTGCACAGTGCTCCCAGTGTGGGTCTAACCGAGGGATATGGAGACTGGAACTGTGCCCAGTGCTCCCAGTGTGGCTGTAACCAAGGGATATGGAGACTGGAACTGTGCACAGTGCTCCCAGTGTGGGTCTAACCAAGGGAAATGGAGACTGGAACTGTGCACAGTGCTCCCAGTGTGGGTGTAACCAAGAGATATGGAGACTGGAACTGTGCACAGTGCTCCCAGTGTGGGTGTAACCGAGGGATATGGAGACTGGAACTGTGCACAGTGCTCCCAGTGTGGGTGTAACCAAGGGATATGGAGACTGGAACTGTGCACAGTGCTCCCAGTGTGAGTCTAACCAAGGGATATGGAGACTGGAACTGTGCACAGTGCTCCCAGTGTGGGTGTAACCAAGGGATATGGAGACTGGAACTGTGCACAGTGCTCCCAGTGTGGGTCTAACCAAGGGATATGGAGACTGGAACTGTGCACAGTGCTCCCAGTGTGGGTCTAACCAAGGGATATGGAGACTGGAACTGTGCACAGTGCTCCCAGTGTGGGTGTAACCAAGGGATATGGAGACTGGAACTGTGCACAGTGCTCCCAGTGTGGGTCTAACCAAGGGATATGGAGACTGGAACTGTGCACAGTGCTCCCAGTGTGGGTGTAACCAAGGGATATGGAGACTGGAACTGTGCACAGTGCTCCCAGTGTGGGTCTAACCAAGGGATATGGAGACTGGAACTGTGTACAGTGCTCCCAGTGTGGGTGTAACCGAGGGATATGGAGACTGGAACTGTGCACAGTGCTCCCAGTGTGGGTGTAACCAAGGGATATGGAGTCTGGAACTGTGCACAGTGCTCCCAGTGTGGGTGTAACCGAGAGATATGGAGACTGGAACTGTGCACAGTGCTCCCAGTGTGGGTGTAACCAAGGGATATGGAGACTGGAACTGTACGCAGTGCTCCAAGTGTGGGTCTAACCAAGGGATATGGAGACTGGAACTGTGCACAGTGCTCCCAGTGTGGGTGTAACCAAGGGATATGGAGACTGGAACTGTGCACAGTGCTCCCAGTGTGGGTGTAACCAAGGGATATGGATACTGGAACTGTGCACAGTGCTCCCAGTGTGGGTGTAACCAAGGGATATGGAGACTGGAACTGTGCACAGTGCTCCCAGTGTGGGTGTAACCAAGGGATATGGAGACTGGAACTGTGCACAGTGCTCCCAGTGTGAGTCTAACCAAGGGATATGGAGACTGGAACTGTGCACAGTGCTCCCAGTGTGGGTGTAACCAAGGGATATGGAGACTGGAACTGTGCACAGTGCTCCCAGTGTGGGTCTAACCAAGGGATATGGAGACTGGAACTGTGCACAGTGCTCCCAGTGTGGGTCTAACCAAGGGATATGGAGACTGGAACTGTGCACAGTGCTCCCAGTGTGGGTGTAACCAAGGGATATGGAGACTGGAACTGTGCACAGTGCTCCCAGTGTGGGTCTAACCAAGGGATATGGAGACTGGAACTGTGCACAGTGCTCCCAGTGTGGGTGTAACCAAGGGATATGGAGACTGGAACTGTGCACAGTGCTCCCAGTGTGGGTCTAACCAAGGGATATGGAGACTGGAACTGTGTACAGTGCTCCCAGTGTGGGTGTAACCGAGGGATATGGAGACTGGAACTGTGCACAGTGCTCCCAGTGTGGGTGTAACCAAGGGATATGGAGTCTGGAACTGTGCACAGTGCTCCCAGTGTGGGTGTAACCGAGAGATATGGAGACTGGAACTGTGCACAGTGCTCCCAGTGTGGGTGTAACCAAGGGATATGGAGACTGGAACTGTACGCAGTGCTCCAAGTGTGGGTCTAACCAAGGGATATGGAGACTGGAACTGTGCACAGTGCTCCCAGTGTGGGTGTAACCAAGGGATATGGAGACTGGAACTGTGCACAGTGCTCCCAGTGTGGGTCTAACCAAGGGATATGGAGACTGGAACTGTGCGCAGTGCTCCAAGTGTGGGTCTAACCGAGGGATATGGAGACTGGAACTGTGCGCAGTGCTCCCAGTGTGGGTCTAACCAAGGGATATGGAGACTGGAACTGTGCACAGCGCTCCCAGTGTGGGTGTAACCAAGGGATATGGAGACTGGAACTGTGCACAGTGCTCCCAGTGTGGGTCTAAACAAGGGATATGGAGACTGGAACTGTGCACAGTGCTCCCAGTGTGAGTCTAACCAAGGGATATGGAGACTGGAACTGTGCACAGTGCTCCCAGTGTGAGTCTAACCAAGGGATATGGAGACTGGAACTGTGCACAGTGCTCCCAGTGTGAGTCGAACCAAGGGATATGGAGACTGGAACTGTGCACAGCGCTCCCAGTGTGGGTGTAACCAAGGGATATGGAGACTGGAACTGTGCACAGTGCTCCCAGTGTGGGTCTAACCAAGGGATATGGAGACTGGAACTGTGCACAGTGCTCCCAGTGTGGGTCTAACCAAGGGATATGGAGACTGGAACTGTGCACAGTGCTCCCAGTGTGGGTCTAACCAAGGGATATGGAGACTGGAACTGTACGCAGTGCTCCAAGTGTGGGTCTAACCAAGGGGTATGGAGACTGGAACTGGGCAGTGCTCCAAGTGTGGGTCTAACCAAGGGATATGGAGACTGGAACTGTGCACAGTGCTCCAAGTGTGGGTCTAACCAAGGGATATGGAGACTGGAACTGTGCACAGTGCTCCCAGTGTGGGTGTAACCGAGGGATATGGAGACTGGAACTGTGCACAGTGCTCCCAGTGTGGGTCTAACCAAGGGATATGGAGACTGGAACTGGGCAGTGCTCCAAGTGTGGGTCTAACCGAGGGATATGGAGACTGGAACTGTGCACAGTGCTCCCAGTGTGGGTGTAACCGAGGGATATGGAGACTGGAACTGTGCACAGTGCTCCAAGTGTGGGTCTAACCAAGGGATATGGAGACTGGAACTGTGCACAGTGCTCCCAGTGTGGGTGTAACCGAGAGATATGGAGACTGGAACTGTGCACAGTGCTCCCAGTGTGGGTCTAACCAAGGGATATGGAGACTGGAACTGGGCAGTGCTCCAAGTGTGGGTCTAACCAAGGGATATGGAGACTGGAACTGTGCACAGTGCTCCAAGTGTGGGTCTAACCAAGGGATATGGAGACTGGAACTGTGCACAGTGCTCCCAGTGTGGGTGTAACCGAGAGATATGGAGACTGGAACTGTGCACAGTGCTCCCAGTGTGGGTCTAACCAAGGGATATGGAGACTGGAACTGTGCACAGTGCTCCCAGTGTGGGTCTAACCGAGGGATATGGAGACTGGAACTGTGCACAGTGCTCCCAGTGTGGGTGTAACCAAGGGATATGGAGACTGGAACTGTGCACAGTGCTCCCAGCATGGGTCTAACCAAGGGATATGGAGACTGGAACTGTGCACAGTGCTCCCAGTGTGGGTCTAACCGAGGGACATGGAGACTGGAACTGTGCACAGTGCTCCCAGTGTGGGTGTAACCAAGGGATATGGAGACTGGAACTGTGCACAGTACTCTCAGTGTGGATGTAACCGAGGGATATGGAGACTGGAACTGTGCACAGTGCTCCCAGTGTGGGTGTAACCAAGGGATATGGAGACTGGAACTGTGCACAGTGCTCCCAGTGTGGGTCTAACCAAGGGATATGGAGACTGGAACTGTGCACAGTGCTCCCAGTGTGGGTGTAACCGAGGGATATGGAGACTGGAACTGTGCACAGTGCTCCCAGTGTGGGTCAAACCAAGGGATATGGAGACTGGAACTGTGCACAGTGCTCCCAGTGTGGGTCTAACCGAGCGATATGGAGACTGGAGCTGTGCACAGTGCTCCCAGTGTGGGTCTAACCGAGCGATATGGAGACTGGAACTGTGCACAGTGCTCCCAGAGTGGGTCTAACCAAGGGATATGGAGACTGGAACTGTGCACAGTGCTCCCAGTGTGGGTCTAACCGAGGGATATGGAGACTGGAACTGTGCACAGTGCTCTCAGTGTGGGTGTAACCGAGGGATATGGAGACTGGAACTGTGCACAGTGCTCCCAGTGTGGGTGTAACAAAGGGATATGGAGACTGGAACTGTGCACAGTGCTCCCAGTGTGGGGGTAACCAAGGGATATGGAGACTGGAACTGTGCACAGTGCTCCCAGTGTGGGTCTAACCGAGAGATATGGCGACTGGAACTGTGCACAGTGCTCCCAGTGTGGGTGTAACCAAGGGATATGGAGACTGGAACTGTGCACAGTGCTCCCTGTGTGGGGGTAACCAAGGGATATGGAGACTGGAACTGTGCACAGTGCTCCCAGTGTGGGTGTAACCAAGGGATATGGAGACCGGAACTGTGCACAGTGCTCCCAGTGTGGGTGTAACCGAGGGATATGGAGACTGGAACTGTGCACAGTGCTCCCAGTGTGGGGGTAACCGAGGGATATGGAGACTGGAACTGTGCACAGTGCTCCCAGTGTGGGTCTAACCGAGGGATATGGAGACTGGAACTATGCACAGTGCTCCCAGTGTGGGTCTAACCAAGGGATATGGAGACTGGAACTGTGCACAGTGCTCCCAGTGTGGGTGTTACCAAGGGATATGGAGACTGGAACTGTGCACAGTGCTCCCAGTGTGGGTGTTACCAAGGGATATGGAGACTGGAACTGTGCACAGTGCTCCCAGTGTGGGTCTAACCAAGGGATATGGAGACTGGAACTGTGCACAGTGCTCCCAGTGTGGGTGTTACCAAGGGATATGGAGACTGGAACTGTGCACAGTGCTCCCAGTGTGGGTCTAACCAAGGGATATGGAGACTGGAACTGTGCACAGTGCTCCCAGTGTGGGTGTAACCGAGGGATATGGAGACTGCAACTGTGCACAGTGCTCCCAGTGTGGGTCTAACCAAGGGATATGGAGACTGGAACTGTGCACAGTGCTCCCAGTGTGGGTGTAACCAAGGGATATGGAGACTGGAACTGTGCACAGTGCTCCCAGTGTGGGTGTAACCGAGGGATATGGAGACTGGAACTGTGCACAGTGCTCCCAGTGTGGGTGTAACCGAGGGATATGGAGACTGGAACTGTGCACAGTGATCCCAGTGTGGGGGTAACCGAGGGATATGGAGACTGGAACTGTGCACAGTGCTCCCAGTGTGGGTCTAACCGAGGGATATGGAGACTGGAACTATGCACAGTGCTCCCAGTGTGGGTCTAACCAAGGGATATGGAGACTGGAACTGTGCACCCAGTGTGGGTGTTACCAAGGGATATGGAAACTGGAACTGTGCACAGTGCTCCCAGTGTGGGTCTAACCAAGGGATATGGAGACTGGAACTGTGTACAGTTCTCCCAGTGTGGGTCTAACCGAGGGATATGGAGACTGGAACTGTGCACAGTGCTCCCAGTGTGGGTGTTACCAAGGGACATGGAGACTGGAACTGTGCACAGTGCTCCCAGTGTGGGTCTAACCAAGGGATATGTAGACTGGAACTGTGCACAGTGCTCCCAGTGCGGGTCTAACCAAGGGATATGGAGACTGGAACTGTGCACAGTGCTCCCAGTGTGGGTGTAACCAAGGGATATGGAGACTGGAACTGTGCACAGTGCTCCCAGTGTGGGTCTAACCAAGGGATATGTAGACTGGAACTGTGCACAGTGCTCCCAGTGTGGGTCTAACCAAGGGATCTGGAGACTGGAACTGTGCACAGTTCTCCCAGTGTGGGTCTAACCCAGGGATATGGAGACTGGAACTGTGCACAGTGCTCCCAGTGTGGGTGTTACCAAGGGATAAGGAGACTGGAACTGTGCACAGTGCTCCCAGTGTGGGTCTAACCAAGGGATATGTAGACTGGAACTGTGCACAGTGCTCCCAGTGCGGGTCTAACCAAGGGATATGGAGACTGGAACTGTGCACAGTGCTCCCAGTGTGGGTGTAACCAAGGGATATGGAGACTGGAACTGTGCACAGTGCTCCCAGTGTGGGTCTAACCAAGGGATATGTAGACTGGAACTGTGCACAGTGCTCCCAGTGTGGGTCTAACCAAGGGATATGGAGACTGGAACTGTGCACAGTGCTCCCAGTGTGGGTGTAACCAAGGGATATGGAGACTGGAACTGTGCACAGTGCTCCCAGTGTGGGTCTAACCGAGGGATATGGAGACTGGAACTGTGCACAGTGCTCCCAGTGTGGGTCTAACTGAGGGATATGGAGACTGGAACTGTGCACAGTGCTCCCAGTGTGGGTGTAACCAAGGGATATGGAGACTGGAACTGTGCACAGTGCTCCCAGTGTGGGTGTAACCGAGGGATATGGAGACTGGAACTGTGCACAGTGCTTCCAGTGTGGGTCTAACTGAGGGATATGGAGACTGGAACTGTGCACAGTGCTCCCAGTGTGGGTGCAACCAAGGGATATGGAGACTGGAACTGTGCACAGTGCTCCCAGTGTGGGTCTAACCCAGGGATATGGAGACTGGAACTGTGCACAGTGCTCCCAGTGTGGGTCTAACCGAGGGATATGGAGACTGGAACTGTGCACAGTGCTCCCAGTGTGGGTGTAACCAAGGGATATGGAGACTGGAACTGTGCACAGTGCTCCCAGTGCGGGTGTAACCAAGGGATATGGAGACTGGAACGGTGCACAGTGATCCCAGTGTGGGTCTAACCGAGGGATATGGAGACTGGAACTGTGCACAGTGCTCCCAGTGCGGGTGTAACCAAGCGATATGGAGACAGGAACTGTGCACAGTGATCCCAGTGTGGGTCTAACCGATGGATATGGAGACTGGAACTGTGCACAGTGATCCCAGTGTGGGGGTAACCGAGGGATATGGAGACTGGAACTGTGCACAGTGCTCCCAATGTGGGTGTAACCAAGGGATATGGAGACTGGAACTGTGCACAGTGCTCCCAGTGTGGGTGTAACCAAGGGATATGGAGTCTGGAACTCTGCACAGTGCTCCCAGTGTGGGTCTAACCAAGGGATATGGAGACTGGAACTGTGCACAGTGCTCCCAGTGTGGGTGTAACCAAGGGATATGGAGACTGGAACTGTGCACAGTGCTCCCAATGTGGGTGTAACCAAGGGATATGGAGACTGGAACTGTGCACAGTGCTCCCAGTGTGGGTCTAACCAAGGGATATGGAGACTGGAACTGTGCACAGTGCTCCCAGTGTGGGTGTAACCAAGGGATATGGAGACTGGAACTGTGCACAGTGCTCCCAGTGTGGGTCTAACCAAGGGATATGGAGACTGGAACTGTGCACAGTGATCCCAGTGTGGGTCTAACCAAGGGATATGGAGACTGGAACTGTGCACAGTGCTCCCAGTGTGGGTGTAACCAAGGGATATGGAGACTGGAACTGTGCACAGTGCTCCCAGTGCGGGTGTAACCAAGGGATATGGAGACTGGAACGGTGCACAGTGATCCCAGTGTGGGTCTAACCGAGGGATATGGAGACTGGAACTGTGCACAGTGCTCCCAGTGCGGGTGTAACCAAGCGATATGGAGACAGGAACTGTGCACAGTGATCCCAGTGTGGGTCTAACCGAGGGATATGGAGACTGGAACTGTGCACAGTGATCCCAGTGTGGGGGTAACCGAGGGATATGGAGACTGGAACTGTGCACAGTGCTCCCAGTGCGGGTCTAACCAAGGGATATGGAGACTGGAACTGTGCACAGTGCTCCCAGTGTGGGTGTAACCAAGGGATATGGAGACTGGAACTGTGCACAGCGCTCCCAGTGTGGGTCTAACCAAGGGATATGTAGACTGGAACTGTGCACAGTGCTCCCAGTGTGGGTCTAACCAAGGGATATGGAGACTGGAACTGTGCACAGTGCTCCCAGTGTGGGTGTAACCAAGGGATATGGAGACTGGAACTGTGCACAGTGCTCCCAGTGTGGGTCTAACCGAGGGATATGGAGACTGGAACTGTGCACAGTGCTCCCAGTGTGGGTCTAACTGAGGGATATGGAGACTGGAACTGTGCACAGTGCTCCCAGTGTGGGTGTAACCAAGGGATATGGAGACTGGAACTGTGCACAGTGCTCCCAGTGTGGGTGTAACCGAGGGATATGGAGACTGGAACTGTGCACAGTGCTTCCAGTGTGGGTCTAACTGAGGGATATGGAGACTGGAACTGTGCACAGTGCTCCCAGTGTGGGTCTAACCAAGCGATATGGAGACTGGAACTGTGCACAGTGCTCCCAGTGTGGGTGTCACCAAGGGATATGGAGACTGGAACTGTGCACAGTGCTCCCAGTGCGGGTGTAACCAAGGGATATGGAGACTGGAACTGTGCACAGTGCTCCCAGTGTGGGTCTAACCAAGGGATATGGAGACTGGAACTGTGCACAGTGCTCCCAGTGTGGGTCTAACCAATGGATATGGAGACTGGAACTGTGCACAGTGCTCCCAGTGTGGGTCTAACCAAGGGATATGGAGACTGGAACTGTGCACAGTGCTCCCAGTGTGGGTGTAACCAAGGGATATGGAGACTGGAACTGTGCACAGTGCTCCCAGTGTGGGTGTAACCAAGGGATATGGAGTCTGGAACTCTGCACAGTGCTCCCAGTGTGGGTCTAACCAAGGGATATGGAGACTGGAACTGTGCACAGTGCTCCCAGTGTGGTTGTAACCAAGGGATATGGAGACTGGAACTGTGCACAGTGCTCCCAGTGTGGGTGTCACCAAGGGATATGGAGACTGGAACTGTGCACAGTGCTCCCAATGTGCGTGTAACCAAGGGATATGGAGACTGGAACTGTGCACAGTGCTCCCAGTGTGGGTCTAACCAAGGGATATGGAGACTGGAACTGTGCACAGTGCTCCCAGTGTGGGTGTAACCAAGGGATATGGAGACTGGAACTGTGCACAGTGCTCCCAGTGTGGGTCTAACCAAGGGATATGGAGACTGGAACTGTGCACAGTGCTCCCAGTGTGGGTGTAACCAAGGGATATGGAGACTGGAACTGTGCACAGTGCTCCCAGTGCGGGTGTAACCAAGGGATATGGAGACTGGAACGGTGCACAGTGATCCCAGTGTGGGTCTAACCAAGGGATATGGAGACTGGAACGGTGCACAGTGATCCCAGTGTGGGTCTAACCGAGGGATATTGAGACTGGAACTGTGCACAGTGCTCCCAGTGCGGGTGTAACCAAGCGATATGGAGACAGGAACTGTGCACAGTGATCCCAGTGTGGGTCTAACCGAGGGATATGGAGACTGGAACTGGGCACAGTGCTCCCAGTGTGGGTCTAACCGAGGGATATGGAGACTGGAACTGTGCACAGTGCTCCCAGTGTGGGTCTAACCAAGGGATATGGAGACTGGAACGGTGCACAGTGATCCCAGTGTGGGTCTAACCGAGGGATATTGAGACTGGAACTGTGCACAGTGCTCCCAGTGCGGGTGTAACCAAGCGATATGGAGACAGGAACTGTGCACAGTGATCCCAGTGTGGGGGTAACCGAGGGATATGGAGACTGGAACTGTGCCCAGTGCTCCCAGTGTGGGTCTAACCAAGGGATATGGAGACTGGAACTGTGCACAGTGCTCCCAGTGTGGGTCTAACCAAGGGATATGGAGACTGGAACTGTGCACAGTGCCCCCAGTGTGGGTCTAACCAAGGGATATGGAGACTGGAACTGGGCACAGTGCTCCCAGTGTGGGTCTAACCGAGGGATATGGAGACTGGAACTGTGCACAGTGCTTCCAGTGTGGGGGTAACCGAGGGATATGGAGACTGGAACTGTGCCCAGTGCTCCCAGTGTGGGTCTAACCAAGGGATATGGAGACTGGAACTGTGCACAGTGCTCCCAGTGTGGGTCTAACCAAGGGATATGGAGACTGGAACTGTGCACAGTGCCCCCAGTGTGGGTCTAACCAAGGGATATGGAGACTGGAACTGTGCACTGTGCTCCCAGTGTGGGTCTAACCGAGGCACCTGGGACCCGGGGGGGGGGGGGGTGGGAAGCAACTACGAATGGGAATTCACGTCCCATCCGGCAGCCCACCTCTTTTGAGAGGACGCCTCTGATTGGACAGCCCTCGGCCAATCACTGGCGATGACATGGCGCTGGCCAATGGCAGAGGGCGTTGCAGTTCTTGGGGTGGGCCGAGGCGAATGGGAGGCGGCCCCTGATTAGAGGAGGGCGATCAAATGGTGAGGAGCCAGCAATCGGTCCCGCCCTTCGCCCAATCCCATTGGCGGAGCGAGTGAGCGGAACCAATCGGGAGCGTCCGTCCCAGCCCCACGTCGCTGGCGGGTGGACGGGGCGCTCGCGCCCCCTTCCATTGGAGGAGAGCGGCGAGTGACGCGCCGCCCGACCAATGATGCCGCGGGATGCTAAGGGGGAGGCGTTAACCCGGGAGAGGCGCGACGCCCGATTGGACGGTGAGAGGGCGGGGTGGCCAATGGGCGGCCGCCTTACATGGCGGGCGGGCTGACGGCAGGGGATTAGAGCCGCCTCCTGATTGGCGCGCGGGTGGCGGACCAACGGGAAGGGCCGTTACTGGCGGGTGGGCGCGGAGAGAGAGGGAGGAGAGGTGGAGCGCGGAATAAATAAAAAATAATGAGGTAAAAGTTTGCGCCGAGACACCGGCCGCCTCCCCCGAAAGCGGAGAGCCCGGAGCGGAGAGGCACTAACCGGCGCCGAGCCGGAGCGGCGGGGCAGGCCCAGAGAAAGAGGCGCCAAAACTTTTTACTGTGGGGGAGGGGGGGGAGTGAGGAAAGTTCGAGAAGGCAGCGAGTGAGGGGGAGAGACAGCCGCCGGCCGGAGATGAGCGGGGCCCCCGAGGCCAAGCTGGCCCGCTTGGAGGAGCCGGCAGCAAGCGGCAAGCAGGCGGCCGGAGAGCCGGAGGAGGCCGCAGGCGTCGCTGCGCAGGCGCGGCCGGGCAAGGGGGCGGTGCTGGGGGGCGTGGCCCCGGCCGGAGGGGGCGGGGCCGCCCCGGCCGCCGTTGCCCGGGAGACGCAGCGCGCCCTGGAGGCGGTGGACACGTGCCAGCGCGAGCTGGAGGCGCTGAACGAGCGCGCCAGCGAGGAGATCCTGCGAGTGGAGCGGCGCTACGGAGACCTGCGCCGGCCGCACCTGGAGCGCCGCAGCCGCCTGATCGAGGACATCCCCGGCTTCTGGGTCACCGCCGTATCCTTTACACCGCTGCTTGGGTGGGGGGCGGAGGGCTGGTGCATCCTGTCATTGCAAATCCCCCCCCCCTTCCCGGGGCGGGTGCAACCTTGCATTGCAACCCCCCCCAAGGCTAGTGCAACCTTGCATTGGAACCCCCCCCCCCCAGGCTGGTGCAGTCTTGCATTGGAACCCCCCCCCCCCAAGGATGGTGCAACCTTGCATTGGAACCCCCCCAGGATGGTGCAACCTTGCATTGCAACAACCCCCCCCCCAAGATGGTGCAACCTTGCATTGGAGCCCCCCCCCCCCCAAGGCTGGTGCAACCTTGCATTGGAACCCCCCCCCCCCAACCAGGATGGTGCAACATTGCATTGGCCCCCCCCCCCCCAGGATGGTGCAACCTTGCATTGGACCCCCCCCAGGATGGTGCAACCTTGCATTGGAACCCGCCCCCCCCCCCCCCAGGATGGCGCAACCTTGCATTGGAACCCCCCCCCCCCCAGGATGGTGCAACCTTGCATTGGAACACCCCCACCCCAAAGGCTGGTGCAACCTTGCATTGGAACCCCCCCCCCCCCAAAGGCTGGTTCAACCTTGCATTGGACCCCCCTCCCCCAGACTGGTGCAACCTTGCATTGTAACCCCCCCCCCCCGACTGTTGCAACCTTGCATTGCAACCCCCCCCCCGACTGTTGCAACCTCGCATTGCAACCCCCCCCCCCACTGTTGCAACCTTGCATTGCAACCCCCCCCCCCCCCCCCCCCAGACTAATGCAACCTTGCATCGCAAATCCCTCCTGGGACTGGTGCAACCTTGCATCGCAACAACCCCCCCCCCCCCCAAGATGGTGCAACCTTGCATTGGAGCCCCCCCCCCCCCCAAAAGCTGGTGCAACCTTGCATTGGAACCCCCCCAACCAGGATGGTGCAACATTGCATTGGACCCCCCCCCCCCCAGGATGGTGCAACCTTGCATTGGACCCCCCCCCCCAGGATGGTGCAACCTTGCATTGGAACCCGCCCCCCCCCCCCAGGATGGCGCAATCTTGCATTGGAACCCCCCCCCCCCAGGATGGTGCAACCTTGCATTGGAACACCCCCACCCCAAAGGCTGGTGCAACCTTGCATTGGAACCCCCCCCCCCCCCAAAGGCTGGTTCAACCTTGCATTGGACCCCCCTCCCCCCAAGGCTGGTGCAACCTTGCATTGGAACCCCCCCCCCCCCCCCCAGACTGGTGCAACCTTGCATTGCAACCCCCCCCCCGACTGTTGCAACCTTGCATTGCAACCCCCCCCCCCCGACTGTTGCAACCTTGCATTGCAACCCCCCCCCCCCCCCACCCCCCAGACTAATGCAACCTTGCATCGCAAATCCCTCCTGGGACTGGTGCAACCTTGCATTGCAAACCCCCCCCTCTGCGACTGGTGCAACCTTGCATTACAACCCCCCCCCCCCCCCCCCCAAGGCTGGTGAAACCTTGCATTGCAAACCGCTCCCCCCCCCAGACTGGTGGAACTTTACATTGCAAATCTCTCCCCACCCCCTTCCTGGGAATGGTACAACTTTGCATATAAAACCCCTCTGGACTGCTACACCCAGTTTGCATTGTAATTGTCCCAGCCATTTCCATCTTAAATGCCTCTCACAAGCTCATTTTGAAGCTAGTCCAATGCCACGTGTATCCTGTGAGATTAGAGAAAATGGACAATCACTCGGCCCCCTCCGGTGCGATTGATGGTTTATGGGCAGACTTTTTAAAATCATCTTTATTGACTTGTCACAAGTAGACTTACATTAACACTGCAATGATGTTACTGTGAAAATCCCCTAGTCGCCACATTCCGGCGCCTGTTCGGGTACACGGAGAATTCATAATGTCCAATTCACCTAATAATACGTCTTTCGGGACTTGTGGGAGGAAACTGGAGCACCCGGAGGAAACCCACACGGATAGAGAACGTGCAGACTCTGCACAGAGCGTGACCCAGCCGGGAGTCAAACCTGGGATCCTGGAGCTGTGAAGTGACGGTGCTAACCACTGTGATGCCGTGCCGCCTTTTAACTCTGTGCACACAAGCGGATCCTTGCTCAGAACTCAGTCGTTCGAATCCCTCACCATCTCTCACCCCTCCATTTCACCTCCACCCACCAGCACCCTCCCAAGCTGCCCATTGAGGCATGACTTGCTGCAGAGTGATGCTGCTTTAACTGTCTTGTGCTTGCAATTGCCTGTTAAAAATCTGGCCATGGGGGCTGGCACAGCCAGGGGCACTGCCCACATTCCCACACTCTTGCAACACAGATTATTCCCCCATCCCCAGCTCAGGGTGGGACTTGCATACTTGATTGCGTGAACGAGCTTGCAATGTGAAATGGTGCAATTCCTTGACTCTCTCCCTCAGTTCCTCAATCATCCGCAGCTCTCTGCACTCATTGATGAGAATGATGAGGAAGCATTTAATTATATGATGAGGCTAGAGGTGAGAACCTTATTGGATTCTATGATTTCTCCATTGTCTCCTGTGTCTCAACAATCAGTAAACGTCAGTACTTACACAGCCACTTTCTGCCTTTGTCTCTACATCTCTCGCCACGTTTCGGAACTTGTTGGACTGAGGAGTAAAAATCTCTCTACACTGTCCCCCTCAAACACACCCAGGACAGGTACAGCACTGGGTTAGTTACAGAGTAAAGCTCCCTCGACACTGTCCCCATCAAACACTCCCAGGACAGGTACCACACGGGGTTAGATACAGAGTAAAGCTCCCTCTACGCTGTCCCCATCAAATACTCCCAGGGCAGGTACAGCACGGGGTTAGATAAAGAGTAAAGCTCCTTCTACAGTGTCCCCATCAAACACTCCCAGGACAGGTACAGCACGGGGTTAGTTACAGAGTAAAGCTCCCTCGACACTGTCCCCATCAAACACTCCCAGGACAGGTACCACACGGGGTTAGATACAGAGTAAAACTCCCTCTACACTGTCCCCATCAAACACTCCCAGGACAGTACAGCACGGGGTTAGATACAGAGTAAAGCTCCCACTACTCTGGTCCCATCAAACACTCCCAGGGCAGGTACAGCACGGGGTTAGACACAGAGTAAAGCTCCCTCTACACTGTCCCCATCAAACACTCCCAGGACAGGTACAGCACGGGGTTAGATACAGAGTAAAGCTCCCTCTACACTGTCCCCATCAAACACTCCCAGGACAATTAAACAATTAGAACTGGGGTAAGGCAAAGTTTGTAGAAATGAGGAAGGAGTTGGCTGAGGTGGATTGGCCAGCATTGCTGGATGATAAATCTGTGGAAAACCAGTGGGAAGCACTGAAAGGAGAGATCCTAAATGTACAAAGTGGACACGTACTACCCAAAAATAAGAGTGGTCCAGTTAAATCTCGGCACCCCCTGGCTGTGTAGAGGAATACAGGGGAAGATCAAACAGCAAAAGAGAGTGTACGAAATACATAAAGAACTAAGCACTACTGATAGCCTAGACAAGTATAGCCCGGGACAAAGTCAAAAAGGAAATCAAAGTGAATGCATGAAAAAGATTAAAAAGTACAAGTAAAGTCAAAGAAAACCCAAAGATGTTTTCTTTTAAGTGCTCCAATTCTTTTTTTTCAATTAAAGGGCAATTTGGCGTGGCCAATTCACCTACCCTAAACATCTTTGGGGAGAATGTGCAAACTCCACAAGGGCAGTGACCCGGGGTCGGGATGTGCCCGGGTCATTGCCACCATGCAGCAGCAGTGCTACGATCCCAAAGATGTTTTACAATTAAATTAATGTTGAAAGATTAGTTAAGGAAAATGTGGGACATTTCAGCGATGAAGACGGTACCTTGTGTGTTGATGCAGAGGCAGCGGGAAGGCTTTTAGATGAATACTTTGTCTCCGTGTTTACAAAGGATGATGTCGATATAGTCATTCAGGAGGAACACTAAGATACTGGATGTGAGAATCATAGTTGTCATAGAATTTACAGTGCAGAAGGAGGCCATTCGGCCATCGAATCTGCACCGGCTCTTGGAAAGAGCACCCTACCCAAGGTCAACACTTCCACCCTATCCTCGCAACCCCACCCCACACTAAGGGCAATTTTGGACACTAAGGGCAAATTTATCATGGTCAATCCACCTCACCTGCACGTCTTTGGAGGGATTGAAATCCTTGAAAATTGATAAGTTTCTGGGGTCAGGTGCATTGTTTCCGAGGCTACTGAAGGAGATCAGGGAGGAGATAGCAGATGCTCTTGAGGATGATTTTTCCAATACTCTCGAGTCACCCGGGAAGGTACCCCGGTAAAAAAATCTTTAGGTTGGCAGCATGGTGGCGCAGTGGTTAGCACTACTGCTTTATGGTGCCGAGACCCGCGTTCGATCCTGGTTCCAGGCCACTGTCCGTGTGGTCCCATTGTTTAAAAAGGGATTGAAGGAAATGTTGCACAATTGTAGGCCAGTTAGTCTTAGTAGAATCAATCCTGAGAGATAGGATTAACTGTCACACAGAAAGGCAGGGGCTAGTCGGGGATAGTCAGCATGGATTGTTGAAGGAAGATCTTGCCTCGCAAATTTGATTGAATTCTTTGAGGAAGTGACGAGGCGGGTCAATGTGGGTAATGCAGTGGATGTGGTGCACATGGACTTTCGCAAGGCGTTTGGCAAAGTCCCACATGGCCGATTGGTCAAGAAAGTGAAAGCCCATGGGATACAGAGTAATGTGGATTAAAAAGCTGATGTAGTCACTGAAACAAAGGGTATTGGTCGTTGGGTGACCATGTGATTGGAAAGTTGTTTCAAGTGGTGTTCCACAGGGCTCCGTGTTGGGACTCTGTGTAATATATTAACGATTATGGGGCGGCACAGTGGTTAGCATTGCTGCCTACGACGCTGAGGACCTGGGTTCGGCTCTGGGTCACTGTCCGTGTGGAGTTTGCACATTCTCCCCGTGTCTGTGTGAGTTTCACCCCACAACCCAAAGATGTGCAGGCTAGGTGGATTGGCCACGCTAAATTGCTCCTTAATTGGGAAAAAAAGATATTGGGTACTCTCAATTTATTTAAAAAAATATTATTAACGATTGGACAAGAACGAGGGGAGCATGAGGTGGGAGATTGGCCGATGGCACAAAGATTGGCCGAGTGGTGAACAGTATAGAGGATAGCAACAATCTCCATAATGACACAGATATTCAGGACCTTATACGTTTCAATAAGATCACCTCTCCTTCTAAGCTTCAATGAAATAGGCATCATCTATTCAACCTTTCTTCATAAGACAATCCCTTCATCTGAGGAATTAGTCAGTAGTAAACTTCTCTGAACTGCTTCTAAGGCAATTATATCATTTGTTTTTTAAAAAGGTGACCAAAACTACACCCACTATGTCAGATGTAGCCTCACACAGGCTGTAATACAACTTCCCCTACTTTTATAATCCATTCCTCTTGCAATAAATCCATTTGCCGCCTTAAATCACCTGCTGTTTCGGCTTATCCCGCTTGTTCTTATGTGATTCATGTACCAACACACCAGATCCTTGTGTACAACTGAGCTCTGCGATCTTCTCAATTTAAATAGGATACTGCTTTTTTACTCTTCCAGCCAAAGTGGGGAAAAGTTCACATTTACCTACATGATGCTCCATCTGTCAAATTTTCACCCATTCACTTAACCTGTCGCTATCCCTTTGCAGCTATCCACCTCCTCTCGACCACTTACTTTCCGACCAATTTTTGGTGTCACCAGAAAGTTAATCCACCATACGTTGGTCCCTTCATTTAAGTCATTGATACAGATTGTAAATAGTTGAGGACAAACTATTGGATCTGTTGGGAACAGTAGTGTTCAATATGGAGGAATACTGATTCAGCAGCTGAGGGAGGATGGATGTGCAAATCAGCCAGAGGTTTTTATTTTAAAAGCCAACACTAAGGGCATTTAAATGGTCCATTGGATAGACATATGGACGATAAGGGAATAGTGTAGATGGGCTTTAGAGTGGTTTCACAGGTCGGCGCAACATCGAGGGCCGAAGGGCCTGTACTGCGCTGTAATGTTCTATAGATGAGTTGGTGGAGTGGCCGATAAAGTGGCAGATGGAGTTCAAGTCGGTGTGAGGTCAGCATTTAGGGAGGTCAAACGGTTATAGGGAGTACACAATAAATGGGAATATACTAAGAGGGGTAGATGAAGTGAGATCTTGGCGTACAGGTACGCAGGTCCCTAAAGGCAGCAGTTCACGTACACACCGGTTGTTAAGAAAGCAGATGGAATGCTCTCCATTGGCAGAGCTATAGAATAAAAAGTACGGATATAATGTTGGAATTGTATAAAACACTGGGTGAGGCCACAACTGGAGTATTATGGGCAGTTCCGGTCGCCACATTACAGGAAGGCGGTTATTGCTCTGGAGAGGAGTGCAGAGGAGGTTACAAGAATGTTGCCAGGGCTGGAAAAGTGTGTCGATGAGGAGAGATTGAAAGAGGTCGGGGCTGTTTTCACTGGAACAGAGAGGGCTGAGGGGGTGACTTGATTGAGGTGAACAAAATTGTGAGGGGGACGATAACAGCGTGGGCAGCAGGAATGTGTTTCCTTGGAATAGAGTTCAAAAACCAGGGGTCTTAGATTCAAGAGAAGTGGCAGAAGGTGTCGAGGGGACATGAGGAAAGATGTTTATTACGCAGAGGGGAGTGGGGGTCTGGAATTCGCTGCCTGAGTTGTGGAGGCACAGACCCCAAAGTCCTTGTTAAAAGTTCCTGGATCTGCACCTTTATTGCTGAAAGCTGCAGGGCTCGGGACTGGGTGCAGGAAGGTGGGATTAGAAAGGGCATCTGGATGTCCTCTGGCTGGCATGGACAAATGGCCGAATGGCCTTCTGTGCTGTAACTTTTCTGTGATTCTACGACAAGTATAGCACGGGATGAGATACAGAGTAAAGCTCCCTCTACACTGTCCCCATCAAACACTCCCAGGACAGGTACAGCACAGGGTTAGATACAGAGTAAAGCTCCCTCTACACTGTCCCCATCAAACACTCCCAGGACAGGTACAGCACAGGGTTAGATACAGAGTAAAGCTCCCTCTACACTGTCCCCATCAAAACACTCCCAGCACAGGTACAGCACGGGGTTAGATACAGAGTAAAGCTCCCTCTACACTGAACCCATCAAACTCTCCCAGGACAGGTACAGCACGGGGTTAGATACAGAGTAAAGCTCGCTCTACACTGTCCCCATCAAACTCTCCAGGACAGGTACAGCACGGGGTTAGATATAGAGTAAAGCTCCGTCTACACTGTACCTTTCAAACACTCCCAGAACAGGTACAGCACGGGGTTAGATACAGAGTAAAGCTCCCTCTACACTGTCCCCATCAACCACTCCCAGGACAGGTACAGCATGGGGTTAGATACAGAGTAAAGCTCCCTCTACACTGTCCCCATCAAACACTCACAGGACAGGTACAGCACTGGGGTTAGATACAGAGTAAAGCTCCCTCTACACTGTCCCCATCAACCACTCCCAGGACAGGTACAGCATGGGGTTAGATACAGAGTAAAGCTCCCTCTACACTGTCCCATCAAACACTCCCAGGATAGGTACAGCACGGGGTTAGATACAGAGTAAAGCTCCCTCTACACAGTCCCCCATCAAACACTCCCAGGACAGGCACAGCACGGGGTTAGATACAGAGTAAAGCTCCCTCCACACTGTCCCCATCAAACACTCCCAGGACAGGTACAGCACGGGTTAGATACAGAGTAAAGCTCCCTCTACACAGTCCCCATCAAACACTCCCAGGACAGGCACAGCACGGGGTTAGATACAGAGTAAAGCTCCCTCCACACTGTCCCCATCAAACACTCCCAGGACAGGTACAGCACGTGGTTAGATACAGAGTAAAGCTCCCTCTACACAGTCCCCATCAAACACATCCCAGGACAGGTACAGCACGGGGTTAGATACAGAGTAAAGCTCCTACTACACTGTCCCCATCAAACACTCCCAGCTGCAGAGGGCTGTCAACCTCGAACTCGTACCTCAATCCTCCGGACCGTTCAGTGTGTGAGCTGCTGGGCAGGAGCGGCTGTGAGACTGCAGCTATCCACCACAGTAATGCTCGGCTGCCCTGGTTCTCGGACTGTTTCAGTCCAAGCCCCCCACCACCCATGTTGCCGGTTTAATACCATCCGGCTGTCTTTTGAAACCCGCAGGTCGAAGAGTTTGAAGACATCAAGTCCGGCTACAGAATAAAGGTTTAACTTCAGCGACAACCCTTACTTCGAGAACAACCTCATCATCAAAGAATTTCACCTGGGGACTGGAGGTGAGATGGCAGTTGGAATTGTTTTGGAGGATTGTGGTGGGAGCTGCGTGGTGTGGGTGAGGGCGGAACCCTGTCTGTTTCATTCCCAGTGTCCCCCTCCGCTGGTCCCACACTCGGGAGGGCCCCCAAGGATGATCTGGTTCAACGGCTTGTTTCCTCTTGATTCTCGTGCTGCTGTACCCACCTCCAAGGTCAGAGCTGGGAGTCAATCCAGCCCTTCAGGAATGACCAACAACACCTACAATTTGAATATCTGCATTTGTGTAGCGCCCTGGAGACAGTAAACCACACCAAGGCACTCTTAACACAGAGACACCAGATGTTCAGGACAGATGACCAGAAACCTGGTCAGATTCCCAACCACAGGATCATTCAGTGCTCCTGCTCTCTAGGCGTTGGATACTGTGTCAAGGCAGTGGGAACCATCTGCCCACGCTCACTGTTCGGAGGCCCTTGAGTAAGAGGAGAATGCCTGGGTGATGTGATCATTCAGTGTTTTACAGCTAATGGAGTCAGTTTCTAGTCCGCACGTGTAGAGGGAGCTTTACTCTGTATCTAACACCGTGCTGTGACCTGTCCTGGAGTGTTTGATGGGGACAGTGTAGAGGGAGCTTTACTCTGTATCTAACCCTGTGCTGTACCTGTCCTGGAGTGTTTGAAGAGGACAGTGTGGAGGGAGCTTTACTCTGTATCTAACCCTGTGCTGTACCCTGTCCTGGGAGTGTTTGATGGGGACAGTGTAGAGGGAGCTTTACTCTGTATCTAACCCCGTGCTGTACCTGTGCTGGGAGTGTTTGAAGAGGACAGTGTGGAGGGAGCTTTACTCTGTATCTAACCCGTGCTGTACCTGTCCTGGGAGTGTTTGATGGGGACAGTGTAGAGGGAGCTTTACTCTGTATCTAACCCCGTGCTGTACCTGTCCTGGGAGTGTTTGATGGGGACAGTGTAGAGGGAGCTTTACTCTGTATCTAACCCCGTGCTGTACCTGTCCTGGGGTGTTTGATGGGGCAGTGTAGAGGGAGCTTTACTCTGTATCTAACCCCGTGCTGTACCTGTCCTGGGGGTGTTTGATGGGGGCAGTGTAGAGGGAGCTTTACTCTGTATCTAACCCCGTGCTGTACCTGTCCTGGGAGTGTTTGATGGGGACAGTGTAGAGGGAGCTTTACTCTGTATCTAACCCCGTGCTGTACCTGTCCTGGGAGTGTTTGATGGGGACAGTGTAGAGGGAGCTTTACTCTGTATCTAACCCCGTGCTGTACCTGTCCTGGGGGTGTTTGATGGGGGCAGTGTAGAGGGAGCTTTACTCTGTATCTAACCCGTGCTGTACCTGTCCTGGAGTGTTTGATGGGGACAGTGTAGAGGGAGCTTTACTCTGTATCTAACCCCGTGCTGTACCTGTCCTGGGGAGTGTTTGATGGGGACAGTGTAGAGGGAGCTTTACTCTGTATCTAACCCCGTGCAGTACCTGTCCTGGGAGTGTTTGATGGGACAGTGTAGAGAGAGCTTTACTCTGTATCTAACACCGTGCTGTACATGTCCTGGGAGTGTTTGTAGGGGACAGTGTAGAGGGAGCTTTACTCTGTATCTAACCCCGTGCTGTACTGTCCTGGGAGTGTTTGAAGAGGACAGTGTGGAGGGAGCTTTTCCTCTGTATCTACCCCGTGCTGTACCTGTCCTGGGAGTGTTTGATGGGGACAGTGTAGAGGGAGCTTTACTCTGTATCTAACACCGTGCTGTACCTGTCCTGGGAGTGTTTGAT
>NW_027309420.1:27500-35073 GCF_047496885.1 Scyliorhinus torazame | reverse complement strand
TCCCCCTCCTCCCCCTCCCCCTCCTCCCCCTCCCCCTCCTCCTCCCTCCCCCTCCTCCTCCCTCCCCCTCCTCCTCCCCTCCCCCTCCTCCCCCTCCCCCTCCTCCTCCCCTCCCCCTCCTCCTCCCCCTCCCCCTCCTCCTCCCCCTCCTCCTCCCCCTCCTCCTCCCCTCCTCCTCCCCTCCCCCTCCTCCTCCCCCTCCTCCCTCCCCCTCCTCCTCCCCTCCTCCTCCCCCTCCTCCTCCCCCTCCTCCTCCCCTCCTCCTCCCCCCTCCTCCCTCCCCTCCTCCTCCCCTCCTCCCCCCTCCTCCTCCCCTCCTCCTCCCCCTCCTCCTCCCCCTCCTCCTCCCCCTCCTCCTCCCCCTCCCCCTCCCCTCCCCTCCCTCCTCCTCCTCCCCCTCCCCCTCCCCTCCCCTCCCCCTCCTCCCCTCCCCCTCCCCCTCCTCCTCCCCCTCCTCCTCCCTCCTCCTCCCCCCCCTCCTCCTCCCCCTCCTCCTCCCCCTCCTCCTCCCCCTCCTCCTCGCCCCCTCCTCCTCCCCCCCTCCTCCTCCCCCTCCCCCTCCCCTCCCCCTCCACCTCCCACTCCTCCTCCTCCTCCCCCTCCTCCTCCCCCCCTCCTCACCCTCCTCCTCCCCCTCCCCCTCCCCCTCCTCCTCCCCCTCCCCCTCCCCTCCTCCTCCTCCCTCCCCCTCCTCCTCCCCCTCCCCTCCTCCTCCCCTCCTCCCCTCCCTCCCCCTCCTCCTCCCCCTCCCCTCCTCCTCCCCCGCCCCCTCCTCCTCCCCCTCCCCCTCCTCCTCCCCCTCCCCCTCCTCCTCCCCCGCCCCCTCCCCCTCCCCCTCCCCGCCCCCCTCCCCTCCCCCTCCTCCTCCTCCCTCCCCCTCCTCCTCCCCCCTCCCTCCCCCTCCTCCTCCCCCCTCCTCCCCCCTCCTCCTCCCCCCCTCCTCCCCCTCCTCCTCCCCCTCCTCCCCTCCCCCCCTCCCCCTCCTCCTCCCCCTCCCCCTCCCCCTCCCCCCTCCCCCTCCCTCCTCCCCCTCCTCCTCCCCCTCCCCCTCCTCCCTCCCCCTCCTCCTCCCCCTCCCCCTCCTCCTCCCCCCCTCCCCCCTCCTCCTCCCCCTCCCCCCTCCTCCTCCCCCTCCCCCCTCCTCCTCCCCCTCCCCCTCCTCCTCCCCCTCCCCCTCCTCCTCCTCCTCCCCCCTCCCCCCTCCCCCTCCTCCTCCCCCTCCCCCTCTCCCCTCCCCCTCCTCCTCCCCCTCCCCCTCCTCCTCCCCTTCCCCTCCTCCTCCCCCTCCCCCTCCTCCTCCCCCTCCCCCTCCTCCTCCCCCTCCCCCTCCTCCTCCCCCTCCCCCTCCTCCTCCCCCTCCTCCCCCTCCCCTCCCCCTCCTCCGCCTCCTCCCCCTCCTCCTCCCCCTCCCCCTCCTCCTCCCCTCCCCCTCCTCCTCCCCTCCCCCTCCTCCTCCCCCTCCTCCTCCCCCTCCTCCTCCCCCTCCTCCTCCGCCCCCTCCTCCTCCCCCTCCTCCTCCCCCCTCCTCCTCCCCCTCCCCCTCCCCCTCCCCCTCCACCTCCCACTCCTCCTCCTCCTCCCCCTCCCCCTCCTCCTCCCCCCCTCCTCACCCTCCTCCTCCCCTCCCCCTCCCCCTCCTCCTCCCCCTCCCCCTCCCCTCCTCCTCCTCCCTCCTCCTCCCCCTCCTCCTCCCCCTCCCCCTCCCCCTCCTCCTCCTCCCTCCCCCTCCCCCTCCTCCTCCCCCTCCTCCTCCCCCTCCCGCTCCCCCTCCTCCTCTTCCTCCCCCTCCCCCTCCCCCTCCCCCTCGCCCTCCTCCTCCCCCTCGCCCTCCTCCTCCCCCTGCTCCTCCTCCTCCCCCTCCTCCCCCTCCTCCTCCCCCCTCCTCCCCCTCCTCCTCCCCTCCCCTCCCCTCCTCCTCCTCCCTCCCCCTCCTCCTCCCCCTCCTCCTCCCCCTCCCCCTCCTCCCCCTCCTCCTCCCCCTCCTCCTCCCCCCTCCTCCTCCCCTCCTCCTCCTCCCCCTCCCCCTCCCCCTCCTCCTCCCCCTCCTCCTCCCCCTCCTCCTCCTCCTCCTCCCCCTCCCCCCTCCCCCTCCTCCTCCCCCTCCCCCTCCCCTCCTCCTCCTCCTCCCCCTCCTCCTCCCCCTCCCCTCCTCCTCCTCCTACCCCTCCTCCTCCCTCTCCTCCTCCCCCTCCCCCTCCTCCCCCTCCCCCTCCCCCTCCCCTCCCCCTCCTCCTCCCCCTCCTCCTCCGCCCCCTCCTCCTCCCCCTCCTCCTCCCCCTCCTCCTCCCCCCTCCTCCTCCCCCTCCCCCTCCCCCTCCCCCTCCACCTCCCACTCCTCCTCCTCCTCCCCCTCCCCCTCCTCCTCCCCCCCTCCTCACCCTCCTCCTCCCCTCCCCCTCCCCTCCTCCTCCTCCCTCCCCCTCCCCCTCCTCCTCCCCCTCCCCCTCCTCCTCCCCCTCCCCCTCCTCCCCCTCCCCCCTCCTCCCCTCCTCCTCCCCTCCCCCTCCCCTCCTCCTCCTCCCTCCCCCTCCCCCTCCTCCTCCCCCTCCCCCTCCTCCTCCCCCTCCCCCTCCTCCCCCTCCCCCCTCCTCACCCTCCTCCTCCCCCTCCCCCTCCCCTCCTCCTCCTCCCTCCCCCTCCCCCTCCTCCTCCCCCTCCCCCTCCTCCTCCCCCTCCTCCTCCCCCTCCCCCTCCTCCTCCCCCGCCCCCTCCTCCTCCCCCTCCCCCTCCTCCTCCCCCGCCCCCTCCCCCTCCCCCTCCCCCGCCCCCTCCCCCTCCCCCTCCTCCTCCTCCCTCCCCCTCCTCCTCCCCCTCCCTCCCCCTCCTCCTCCCCCCTCCTCCCCCTCCTCCTCCCCCTCCTCCCCCTCCCCCTCCCCCCTCCTCCCCCTCCCCCTCCCCCTCCCCCTCCTCCTCCCCTCCCCCTCCCCTCCCCCCCCCTCCCCCTCCCCCTCCCCCTCCCCCTCCCCTCCCCTCCTCCTCCTCCTCCTCCTCCCCCTCCCCCTCTCCCCTCCCCCTCCTCCTCCCCCTCCCCGTCCTCCTCCCCCTCCCCTCCCCCTCCTCCTCCCCCTCCCCTCCCCCTCCTCCTCCCCCTCCCCCCTCCTCCTCCCCCTCCCCCTCCTCCTCCCCCTCCTCCCCCTCCCCCTCCCCCTCCTCCGCCTCCTCCCCCTCCTCCTCCCCCTCCCCCTCCCCCTCCTCCTCCCCTCCCCCTCCTCCTCCCCTCCCCCTCCTCCTCCCCCTCCTCCTCCCCCTCCTCCTCCCCCTCCTCCTCCCCCCCTCCTCCTCCCCCTCCCCCTCCCCCTCCCCCTCCACCTCCCACTCCTCCTCCTCCTCCCCCTCCCCCTCCTCCTCCCCCCTCCTCACCCTCCTCCTCCCCCTCCCCCTCCCCCTCCTCCTCCCCCTCCCCCTCCCCTCCTCCTCCTCCCTCCCCCTCCCCCTCCTCCTCCCCCTCCCCCTCCTCCCCCTCCCCCCTCCTCCCCCTCCTCCTCCCCCTCCTCCCCCTCCTCCTCCCCCTCCCCCTCCTCCTGCCCCGCCCCCTCCTCCTCCCCCTCCCCCTCCTCCTCCCCCGCCCCCTCCCCCTCCCCCTCCCCCGCCCCCTCCCCCTCCTCCTCCTCCCTCCCCCTCCTCCTCCCCCTCCCTCCCCCTCCTCCTCCCCCTCCTCCCCCTCCTCCTCCCCCTCCCCCTCCCCCTCCTCCTCCCCCTCCCCCTCCCCCTCCTCCTCCTCCTCCCCCTCCTCCTCCCCCTCCCCCTCTCCCCTCCCCCTCCCCTCCCCCTCCTCCTCCCCCTCCTCCTCCCCTTCCCCCTCCTCCTCCCCCTCCCCCTCCTCCTCCCCCTCCCCCTCCTCCTCCCCTCCTCCCCTCCCCCTCCCCTTCCTCCGCCTCCTCCCCCTCCTCCTCCCCCTCCCCCTCCCCCTCCTCCTCCCCCTCCTCCTCCCCCTCCTCCTCCCCCTCCCCCTCCCCCTCCTCCTCCCCCCTCCTCCTCTCCCTCCCCCTCCTCCTCTTCCCCCTACCCCTCCTCCTCCTCCCTTCCCCCTCCTCCCTCCCCCTCCTCCCTCCCCCTCCTCCCCTCCTCCTCCCCCTCCCCCTCCTCCTCCCCCTCCCCCTCCTTCTCCCCTTCCTACTCCTCCTCCTCCTCCTCCTCCTCCTCCTCCCCCTCCACCTCCCCTCCCCCTCCTCCTCCTCCTCCCCCTCCTCCTCCCCCTCCTCCTCCCCCTCCACCTCCCCTCCACCTCCTCCTCCCCTTCCCCTCCTCCTCCTCCCCCTCCCCCTCCTCCCCCTCCCCCTCCTCCTCCCCCACCCCTTCCCCCTCCTCTTCCCCCTCCTCCTCCCCCGCCCCCTCCTCCTCTCCTCCTCCTCCCCCTCGTCCTCCTCTCCCTCCCCCTCCTCCTCCCCCTCCCCCTCCTCCTCCCCCTCCTCCTCCCCTCCCCTCCCTCCTCCTCCTCCTCCTCCTCCTCCCCCTCCCCCCCTCCCCCTCCTCCTCCCCCTCCCCCTCCGCTCCTCCTCCTCCTCCCCCTCCTCCTCCCCCTCCTCCTCCCCCTCCCCCTCCCCTCCTCCTCCTCCTCCCCTCCTCCTCCCTCTCCTCCTCCCCCTCCCCCTCCTCCCCCTCCCCCTCCTCCTCCCCCTCCCCCTCCTCCCCCTCCCCCTCCTCCTCCTCCCCCTCCCCCTCCCCCTCCTCCCTCCCCCTCCCCTCCTCCCTCCCCCTCCTCCCTCCCCCTCCCCCTCCTCCCCCTCCCCCTCCCCCCTCCTCCTCCCCTCCCCCTCCCCCTCCCCTCCCCCCTCCTCCTCCCCCTCCCCCTCCCCCTCCCCCTCCCCCTCGCCCTCCTCCTCCCCCTCGCCCTCCTCCTCCCCCTGCTCCTCCTCCTCCCCCCTCCTCCCCCTCCTCCTCCCCTCCCCTCCCCCTCCTCCTCCTCCTCCTCCCTCCCCCTCCTCCTCCCCCTCCTCCTCCCCCTCCCCCTCCTCCCCCTCCTCCTCCCCCTCCTCCTCCCCCTCCTCCTCCTCCTCCTCCTCCCCCTCCCCCTCCCCTCCTCCTCCCCCTCCTCCTCCCCCTCCTCCTCCTCCTCCTCCCCCTCCCCCCTCCCCCTCCTCCTCCCCCTCCCCTCCCCTCCTCCTCCTCCTCCCCCTCCTCCTCCCCCTCCCCTCCTCCTCCTCCTCCCCCTCCTCCTCCCTCTCCTCCTCCCCCTCCCCCTCCTCCCCCTCCCCCTCCCCCTCCCCCTCCTCCTCCCCCTCCTCCTCCGCCCCCTCCTCCTCCCCCTCCTCCTCCCCCTCCTCCTCCCCCCCTCCTCCTCCCCCTCCCCCTCCCCCTCCACCTCCCACTCCTCCTCCTCCTCCCCTCCCCCTCCTCCTCCCCCCCTCCTCACCCTCCTCCTCCCCTCCCCCTCCCCCTCCTCCTCCCCCTCCCCCTCCCCTCCTCCTCCTCCCTCCCCCTCCCCCTCCTCCTCCCCCTCCCCCTCCTCCTCCCCCTCCCCCTCCTCCCCCTCCCCCCCTCCCCCTCCTCCCCCCCCTCCCCCTCCTCCTCCCCCTCCCCCTCCTCCTCCCCCGCCCCCTCCTCCTCCCCCTCCCCCTCCTCCTCCCCCGCCCCCTCCCCCTCCCCCGCCCCCTCCCCCTCCCCCTCCTCCTCCTCCCTCCCCCTCCTCCTCCCCCCCTCCCTCCCCCTCCTCCTCCCCCCTCCTCCCCCTCCTCCTCCTCCCTCCCCCTCCCCCTCCCCCTCCTCTCCCCTCCCCCTCCCCCTCCCCCTCCCCCTCCTCCTCCTCCTCCCCCTCCTCCTCCCCTCCCCCTCTCCCCTCCCCCTCCTCCTCCCCCTCCCCCCTCCTCCCCTCCCCTCCCCCTCCTCCTCCCCCTCCTCCTCCCCTTCCCCCTCCTCCTCCCCCTCCCCCTCCTCCTCCCCCTCCCCCTCCTCCTCCCCCTCCTCCCCCTCCCCCTCCCCCTCCTCCGCCTCCTCCCCCTCCTCCTCCCCCTCCCCCTCCCCCTCCTCCTCCCCTCCCCCTCCTCCTCCCCTCCCCCTCCTCCTCCCCCTCCTCCTCCCCCTCCTCCTCCCCCTCCTCCTCCGCCCCCTCCTCCTCCCCCTCCTCCTCCCCCTCCTCCTCCCCCCTCCTCCTCCCCCCTCCCCCTCCCCCTCCCCCTCCACCTCCCACTCCTCCTCCTCCTCCCCCTCCCCCTCCTCCTCCCCCTCCTCACCCCCTCCTCCTCCCCTCCCCCTCCCCCTCCTCCTCCCCCTCCCCCTCCCCTCCTCCTCCTCCCTCCCCCTCCCCCTCCTCCTCCCCCTCCCCCTCCTCCCCCTCCCCCTCCTCCCCTCCTCCTCCCCCTCCCCCTCCTCCTGCCCCGCCCCCTCCTCCTCCCCCTCCCCCTCCTCCTCCCCCGCCCCCTCCCCCTCCCCCTCCCCCGCCCCCTCCCCCTCCTCCTCCTCCCTCCCCCTCCTCCTCCCCCCTCCCTCCCCCTCCTCCTCCCCCTCCTCCCCCTCCTCCTCCCCCTCCCCCTCCCCCTCCTCCTCCCCCTCCCCCTCCCCCTCCCCCTCCTCCTCCTCCTCCCCCTCCTCCTCCCCCTCCCCCTCTCCCCTCCCCCTCCTCCTCCCCCTCCCCCTCCTCCTCCCCCTCCCCTCCCCCTCCTCCTCCCCCTCCTCCTCCCCTTCCCCCTCCTCCTCCCCCTCCCCCTCCTCCTCCCCCTCCCCCTCCTCCTCCCCTCCTCCCCCTCCCCCTCCCCTTCCTCCGCCTCCTCCCCCTCCCCCTCCCCTCCCCCTCCTCCTCCCCCTCCTCCTCCGCCCCCTCCTCCTCCCCCCTCCTCCTCCCCCTCCTCCTCCCCCCCTCCTCCTCCCCCTCCCCCTCCCCCTCCCCCTCCACCTCCCACTCCTCCTCCTCCTCCCCCTCCCCCTCCTCCTCCCCCCTCCTCACCCTCCTCCTCCCCTCCCCCTCCCCTCCTCCTCCTCCCTCCCCCTCCCCCTCCTCCTCCCCCTCCCCCTCCTCCTCCCCCTCCCCCTCCTCCCCCTCCCCCCTCCTCCCCCTCCTCCTCCCCCTCCCCCTCCCCTCCTCCTCCTCCCTCCCCCTCCCCCTCCTCCTCCCCCTCCCCCTCCTCCTCCCCCTCCCCCTCCTCCCCCTCCCCCCTCCTCACCCTCCTCCTCCCCCTCCCCCTCCCCTCCTCCTCCTCCCTCCCCCTCCCCCTCCTCCTCCCCCTCCCCCTCCTCCTCCCCCTCCTCCTCCCCCTCCCCCTCCTCCTCCCCCGCCCCCTCCTCCTCCCCCTCCCCCTCCTCCTCCCCGCCCCCTCCCCTCCCCCTCCCCGCCCCCTCCCCCTCCCCCTCCTCCTCCTCCCTCCCCCTCCTCCTCCCCCCTCCCTCCCCCTCCTCCTCCCCCCTCCTCCCCCTCCTCCTCCCCCTCCTCCCCCTCCCCCTCCCCCTCCTCCTCCCCCCCCTCTCCCCCTCCCCCTCCCCTCCCTCCTCCCCCTCCCCCTCCCCCTCCCCTCCCCCTCCCCCTCCCCCTCCCCCTCCCCTCCTCCTCCTCCTCCCCTCCCCCTCTCCCCTCCCCTCCTCCTCCCCCTCCCCCTCCTCCTCCCCTCCCCTCCCCTCCTCCTCCCCCTCCTCCTCCCCCTCC
>NW_027309420.1:7500-22500 GCF_047496885.1 Scyliorhinus torazame | reverse complement strand
TCCTCCTCCCCCTCCTCCTCCCCCTCCTCCTCCCCGTCCTCCTCCCCATCCCCCTCCCCCTCCTCCTCCCCCTCCTCCTCTCCCTCACCCTCCTCCTCCTCCCCCTACCCCTCCTCCTCCTCCCCTCCCCCTCCCCTCCCCCTCCTCCCTCCCCCTCCTCCCTCCCCCTCCTCCCCTCCTCCTCCCCCTCCCCCCTCCTCCTCCCCCTCCCCCTCCTTCTCCCCTTCCTACTCCTCCTCCTCCTCCTCCCCCTCCTCCTCCCCCTCCTCCTCCCCCTCCACCTCCCCCTCCACCTCCCCTCCCCCTCCTCCTCCTCCTCCCCCTCCTCCTCCCCCTCCTCCTCCCCCTCCACCTCCCCTCCACCTCCTCCTCCCCCTCCCCTCCTCCTCCTCGCCCTCCCCTTCCCCTCCTCCTCCTCCCCCTCCCCCTCCTCCCCCTCCTCCTCCCCCACCCCTTCCCCCTCCTCTTCCCCCTCCTCCTCCCCCGCCCCCTCCTCCTCTCCTCCTCCTCCCCCTCGTCCTCCTCTCCCTCCCCCTCCTCCTCCTCCCCTCCTCCTCCCCCTCCCCCCTCCTCCCACCCCCTCCCTCCTCCCCCTCCTCCTCCTCTTCCTCCTCCTCCGCATCCTCCTCCTCCTCCCCCACCCCCTCCTCCCCCTCCTCCTTCCCCTCCCCCTCCTCCTCCCCCTCCTCCTCCTCCTCCTCCTCCTCCCCCTCCCCTCCTCCCCTCCTCCCCCTCCTCCTCCTCCTCCTACCCCTCCCCCTCCTCCTCCCCCTTCTCCTCCCCCTCCTCCTCCTCCTCCCCCTCCTCCCCCTCCTCCTCCTCCTCCCCCTCCTCCCCCTCCTCCGCCTACCCCTCCCCTCTGTAGCTCCCCCTGTTGCTAACTTTTGGTTGGCTCTTAATTTGGCTCTGTTTAATTATGTTTGCTCAAGGGCCGGCAGGTATCTTTCGACACCGCCACAAGGTTCAGAACCGAATACTGATCAAAGACTCGATACACCAGTTAGTAAGTTCAAAAGCAATGCTCATTTATTTACACACAGTCAAATCTACTCATGCATAAACTCTACAAACTAAACTATCACTATTACTAAAGCCTATACTTAGCTTCGGGTGCCCACTCAGTCAGAGGAACAATGGCCGTTGCTCGGTTCTGAGCTGCTGGGTTGAGCTATAGCACCATCGATAACACACGAGGCGAGACGTAGTGAACTCAATCAAGGCTTTATTGAGCAGACTTGTTCCCAAGCAGCTCAGTTACAGAATGCGGCTGCTGGGAGAACCTGGGTTCTTATACCCCGCCTTTCTGGGTGGAGCCCAGTAGGCGGCAGATCCAATCAGGACCCAGTATCTATCCAGCAATAGCCTCTCGGCGTCATGGTGATGCCGCCCTAATACATACCACCACATTCACCCCTTGTTAAAAAGGAACCCGGCAGGGTGGTGGGTCGTATGGTGGTAGGGGTTTACAGGGTGGGTATTGTGCCTTAACCAATAATGCCGCTTTTACTAGGCCACTGAATTATTTACATCTTAAACCGATTCGATGAGTCGAGAGGGTGCCCTGGTCGTCCTTTCCGATCGTCTCAGCCCGGGTGGTGGTGGTGGTGCTGGCTCGGGTCCGGTCGACTCTGGGAGCATCGCGTTGTCCCCCTCTGTTTCCTTACTCCTGGGCGGGCCTGGGAGGAGAACCGATCCCCCCCGGGAAGGGGGTGGCTGTGGGATGCACCGGCGGGAGTGAGGGGGTGGTAATTGGTGTTGGGGGGTGTGGGGAGCTCCGGCGGGCACCAGGTCCCGCAGGGAGACCGTGTCCTGTCGGCCGTCGGGGTACGCCACTGCGGGTTTGCGTGGAGGAGATGCACCCTTTCCACCAGCGGGTCTGATTTGTGCGCCCGCACATGTTTCCGGAGCAGGATGGGTCCCGGGCTGCCAGCCAGGTCGGAAGTGACGTTCCAGAGGAGGACTTCCAAGGGTAAACAAGGAGGCGCTCGTGCGGCGTTTGGTTAGTGGTGGTACACAGCAGGGACCGGATAGAGTGAAGGGCATCCGGGAGGACTTCCTGCCAGCGGGAAACTGGGAGACTCCTAGACTGTAGGGCCAGTAGGACGGTCTTCCAGACAGTTCCGTTCTCCCTTTCTACCTGCCCATTCCCCTGGGGGTTGTAGCTGGTCGTCCTGCTCGAGGCTATACCCTTGCTGAGCAGGAACTGGCGCAGCTCGTCGCTCATGAAGGAGGACCCCCTGTCGCTATGGATATATGCGGGGCAACCGAACAGTGTGAATATGGTGCTAAGGGCTTTAATAACTGTGGCCGCTGTCATGTCGGGGCAGGGGGTGGCGAAGGGGAAACGGGAGTACTCGTCCACCACGTTCAGGAAGTATGCGTTGCGGTCGGTGGAGGGGAGGGGCCCTTTGAAATCCAGACTGAGGCGTTCAAAGGGACGGGAAGCCTTGATCAGGTGCGCTCTATCCGGCCTGAAAAAGTGCGGTTTGCACTCTGCGCAGATGTGGCAGTTCGTGGTGACTGTGCGGACCTCCTCCACAGAGTAGGGGAGGTTGCGGGACTTTATGAAGTGATAGAAACGAGTGACCCCCGGGTGGCAGAGGTCCTCGTGGAGGGCTTGGAGACGGTCTATTTGTGCGTTGGCACATGTGCCGCGGGATAGGGCATCGGGCGGCTCGTTCAGCTTTCCGGGACAATACAAGATCTCGTAGTTGAAGGTGGAGAGCTCGATCCTCCACCTTAAGATCTTGTCATTTTTAATTTTGCCCCGCTGTGCATTATCGAACATGAAGGCAACCGACCGTTGGTCAGTGAGGAGAGTAAATCTCCTGCCGGCCAGGTAATGCCTCCAATGTCGCACAACTTCCACTATGGCCTGGGCCTCCTTTTCCACTGAGGAGTGGCGGATTTCTGAGGCGTGGAGGGTTCGGGAGAAAAAGGCCACGGGTCTGCCCGCTTGGTTAAGGGTGGCCGCTAGAGCTACGTCGGAGGCGTCGCTCTCGAGCTGGAAGGGGAGGGACTCGTCGATGGCGTGCATCGTGGCCTTTGCGATATCCGCTTTGATGCGGCTGAAGGCCTGGCGAGCCTCTGTCGACAGGGGGAAGGTAGTGGTCTGTATTAGGGGGCGGGCCTTGTCTGCGTACTGGGGGACCCACTGGGCGTAATATGAAAAGAAGCCCAGGCAACGTTTCAGGGCTTTGGCACAGTGGGGAAGAGGGAACTCCATGAGGTGGCGCATACGTTCAGGGTCGGGGCCTATCACTCCATTACGCACTACGTAGCCGAGGATGGCTAGACAGTCGGTGCTAAACACGTATTTTTCTTTGTTGTAAGTGAGGTTCAGGGCGTTTGCGGTCTGGAGGAATTTGCGGAGGTTGGCGTCGTGGTCCTGCTGATCGTGGCCGCAGATGGTGACGTTCTCGAGATACGGGAACGTGGCCCGTAAACCGTGCTGGTCAACCATTCGGTCCATCTCTCGTTGGAAGACCGAGACTCCGTTCGTGACACTAATTGGGACCCTTAGGAAGTGGTATAGCCGCCCATCTGCTTCGAAGGCTGTGTACTTGCGGTCACCGGGACGGATGGGGAGCTGGTGGTAGGCGGACTTAAGATCCACGGTGGAGAAAACCTTGTATTGTGCAATCCGATTGACCATGTCAGATATGCGGGGGAGAGGGTACGCATCTAGCTGCGTGTACCTGTTGATGGTCTGACTGTAGTCTACGACCATCCTCTGCTTCTCCCCGTTCTTCACGACTACCACCTGGGCTCTCCAGGGACTATTGCTGGCCTGGATGATGCCTTCCTTCAGCAGCTGCTGGACTTCTGACCGGATAAATGTCCGGTCCAGGGCGCTGTACCGTCTGCTCCTAGTGGCGACGAGCTTGCAATCTGGGGTGAGGTTCGCAAACAAGGAGGGCAGTTCAACCTTGAGGGTCGCGAGGCCGCAGATAGTCAGTGGGGGTATAGGGCCGCCAAATTTGAATGTTAAGCTCTGGAGGTTGTATTGGAAATCCAACCCCAGGAGGGTGGGAGCGCAGAGGTGGGGGAGGACATACAGCCGGTAATTTTTGAAATTTACATCGAGGGAGGCCGCCAGGGCTCGAGCCTCCGCGAGTCCGAGAGTCTTTTTCTGAAAGTCTCTGGCGAATTTGAGATGAGGCCAAACCTGCTCCGTAAGCGTCTCTGATCAGGAGCTCCGTGTGCTCACATCGCCGTTACTGGCGGGCAGTTGCAGTTTCTCCCCAGTATTAAATCGCACTGTAGAATTCGTCCAGCGATTCCCCGGGGATTTGTCGCCTCGTCGCGAGCTGGTGGCGTGCGTAGACCTGGTTGACGGGCCGAATGTAGGTCTCTCTCAGCAAGGTGATCGCCGCTTGGAAATCTTCCGCGTCCTCGCTGAGCGAGTAGATCTCGGGACTCACCCTGGAATGTAGGACCTGCATCTTCTGGTCTTCCGTTGGTCTGCCGGGGGCCGTTCGGGGGTACCCCTCAAAGCACGCCAGCCAGTGCTGAAACGTAGATGTTGCGTTAGCTGCTTGGGGGCCGATTCGCAGGCACTCCGGGGCGATCCGCAGCTCCATATTCCTTTTTAAGTCTGCTCAATAAATTGTGGCACCATCGATAAGACACGAGGCGGGGCGTAGTGAACTCATCGAGCAGACTTGTTCACCAGCAGCTCAGTTACAGAATGCGGCTGCTGGGAGAACCTGGGTTCTTATACCCCGCCTGTCTGGGTGGAGCCCAGGAAGGCGTCAGATCCAATCAGGACCCAGTATCTATCCACCAATAGCCTCTCGGCGTACCGTATTACCCTTAATACATACCACCACAGGTAGCAGCTAGGAGCGTCGGTCTCGTAGGGTGCGTTGACTTGGGACTTACTTGGTCTGCTGTAGCTGCGAGCCAAAGGAGGGCGTTCACCCTTGTATAAGGGATACCTCTTATACTGCAAAGGGCTTCGCGCTCCTTTGGGCGGGCCTTGAACTTGGCCTCAACTAATTGGGTCTTTCCCAATCATCGGTATCGATGTTCCTCCAATAGAGGGGTGGTTCCCTGACCGCTGGGCGTGTCCTGGTGGCTCTCAGCTTCCCCTGGCGCCGGGGAGTCTGTCCTAACGTTGTGTATCTCAATGTTTCCCTTTTGTCCCCGGAGATGGCTCATTAGTATGTAAACCGTTCGGTAGTTTCTGTCCTGTCTCAGCGTTTAAGGTTCTATTCAACAGACAGAGCTTGCAGCTGCTTGTTTATCAGCATTGGCCAATTTTCCCAGCAGCCTTTGCAAGTGTCCATTTTGTAATCGGGATATGGCCATCCCAGGTGGCTACAACCCCTCCACCTACCCCTCCCCTCTGTAGCTCCCCCTCCTCCACCTCCCACTCCCCTCTGTAGCTCCCCCTCCTTCGCGTCCCCCTCCCCTCTGTAGCTCCCCCTCCTCCCCCTCCCCCTCCCCTCTGTAGCTCCCCCTCCTCCACCTCCCACTCCCCTCTCTAGCTCCCCTCCTCCGCCTACCCCTCCCCTCTGTAGCTCCCCCTCCTCCACCTCCCACTCCCCTCTCTAGCTCCCCCTCCTCCGCCTACCCCTCCCCTCTCTAGCTCCCCCTCCTCCGCCTCCCCTCCCCTCTCTAGCTCCCCGTCCTCGGCCTACCCCTCCCCTCTCTAGCTCCCTCTCCTTCGCGTCCCCCTCCCCCCTCTATCTCCCCCTCCTCCGCCTCCCCCTCCTCTCTCCAGCTCCCCCTCCTCCGCCTACCCCTCCAGCCTCTAGCTCCCCCACCGCCGCCTCCCCTCCCTCTGTAGCTCCCCCTCCTCCCCCTCCCCCTCCTCTCTCCAGCTCCCCCTCCTCCCCCTCCCCCTCACCTCTCTAGCTCCTCTCCTCCGCCTACCCCTCCCCTCTCTAGCTCCCTCTCCTCCCCTACCCCTCCCCTCTCTAGCTCCCCCTCCTCCCCCTCCCCCTCACCTCTCTAGCTCCCTCTCCTCCGCCTACCCCTCCCCTCTGTAGCTCCCCCTCCTCCCCCTCCCCCTCACCTCTCTAGCTCCCTCTCCTCCGCCTACCCCTCCCCTCTCTAGCTCCCTCTCCTCCCCTACCCCTCCCCTCTCTAGCTCCCCCTCCTCCCCCTCCCCCTCACCTCTCTAGCTCCCTCTCCTCCACCTACCCCTCCCCTCTGTAGCTCCCTCTCCTCCGCCTACCCCTCCCCTCTCTAGCTCCCTCTCCTCCCCTACCCCTCCCCTCTCTAGCTCCCCCTCCTCCCCCTCCCCCTCACCTCTCTAGCTCCCTCTCCTCCGCCTACCCCTCCCCTCTGTAGCTCCCCTCCTCCCCCTCCCCCCTCCCCTCTGTAGCTCCCTCTCCTCCGCCTACCCTCCCCTCTGTAGCTCCCTCTCCTCCGCCTACCCCTCCCCTCTCTAGCTCCCTCTCCTCCCCTACCCCTCCCCTCTCTAGCTCCCCCTCCTCCCCCTCCCCCTCACCTCTCTAGCTCCCTCTCCTCCGCCTACCCCTCCCCTCTCCAGCTCACTCTCCTCCCCTACCCCTCCCTCTCTAGCTCCCCCTCCTCCCCCTCCCCCTCACCTCTCTAGCTCCCTCTCCTCCACCTACCCCTCCCCTCTGTAGCTCCCTCTCCTCCCCTACCCCTCCCCTCTCTAGCTCCCCCTCCTCCCCCTCCCCCTCACCTCTCTAGCTCCCTCTCCTCCGCCTACCCCTCCCCTCTCTATCTCCCTCTCCTCCCCTACCCCTCCCCTCTCTAGCTCCCCCTCCTCCCCCTCCCCCTCACCTCTCTAGCTCCCTCTCCTCCGCCTACCCCTCCCCTCTGTAGCTCCCTCTCCTCCGCCTACCCCTCCCCTCTCTAGCTCACTCTCCTCCCCTACCCCTCCCCTCTCTAGCTCCCCCTCCTCCCCCTCCCCCTCACCTCTCTAGCTCCCTCTCCTCCGCCTACCCCTCCCCTCTGTAGCTCCCTCTCCTCCGCCTACCCCTCCCCTCTCTAGCTCCCCCTCCTCCCCTCCCCCTCACCTCTCTAGCTCCCTCTCCTCCGCCTACCCCTCCCCTCTCTATCTCCCCCTCCTCCGCCTACCCCTCCTCTCTCCAGCTCCCCCTCCTCCCCCTCCTCTCTCCAGCTCCCTCTCCTCCCCCTCCTCTCTCCAGCTCCCCTCCTCAGCCTCTCCCTCCCCTCTGTAGCTCCCCCTCCTCCCCCTCCCCCTCCTCTCCAGCTCCCCCTCCTCCCCTCCCCCTCCTCTCTCCATCTCCCTCTCCTCCCCCTCCCCCTCCTCTCTCCAGCTCCCCCTCCTCCGCCTCCCCCTCCCCTCTCCAGCTCCCTCTCCTCCCCTACCCCTCCCCTCTCTAGCTCCCCCTCCTCCCCCTCCCCCTCACCTCTCTAGCTCCCTCTCCTCCGCCTACCCCTCCCCTCTGTAGCCTCCCTCTCCTCCCCCTCCCCTCTCCAGCTCCCTCTCCTCCCCCTCCCCCTCCTCTCTCCATCTCCCTCTCCTCCCCCTGCCCCTCCTCTCTCCAGCTCCCACTCCTCCGCCTCCCCTCCCCTCTGCCACCCCGACAACAAGAGCGAACCTAACCACTACCCCTTGACATTCAGTGGCTTTACCATCGCTGAATCCCCCCACTATCAACATCCTGGGGGTTACCCAGAAACTGAACTGGACCCCGCTGCATAAACACTGTACCTACCAGGGCAGGCCAGAGGCTGGGAATCCTGCGGAGAGTAACTCACCTCCTGACCCCCCAAAGCCTGTCCACCATCGACAAGGACGCGAGTCCGGAGTGCGAGGGGAGACTCCCCACTCGCCTGGATGAGCGCGGCTCCCAGCAACAGTCGAGAAGCTCGACACCATCCGGGACAAAGCAGCCCCGCTTGATTGCTCCCCCTTCCACAACGTTCACTCCCTCCCCCCCCCCCCGACGCACAGAGGCAGCCGTGTGTCCCATCCACAAGCTGCACTGCAGTAACTCACCGAGGCTCCTCAGGCAGCACCTTCCCAACCCACGGCCGCGACCATCTAGAAGGACAAGGGCAGCAGATACCTGGGAACCCCACCCCCTGGAGGGTCCCCTCCGAGCCCCTCCCCACCCCCGACTGGGAAAGATATCGGCCGTTCCTTCGCTGTCGCCGGGGCAACAGAGAACAGTCCAGCACAATACAGGCCCTTCAATGTTGTGCCGACCATTTACCCCAATCTAAGATCAACCTAACCTCCACCCCCTTCAACTTACTGCTGTCCGTGTGCCTGTCTAAGAGTCGCTTAAATGTCCCGAATGACTCTGACTCCACCACCTCTGCTGGCAGTGCGTTCCCCACACCCACCACTCTCTGTGTACGGAACCTCTGGCATCTCCCCCATACCTTCCTCCAATCACCTTAAAATGATGTCCCCCTGACAGCCATTGCCGCCCTGGGGAAAGGTCTCTGGCTATTCACTCTGTCCATGCCTCTCATCGCCTTGTCCACCTCTATCGAGTCACCTCTCTTCCTTCGTCGCTCCAGCGAGAAAAGCCCAGCTACCTTTCTCCGTAAGACATGCCCCCCAGTCCAGGCAGCCTCCTGGTAAATCTCCTCTGCACCCTCTCCGAAGCCTCCACATCCTTCCTATGAGGCGACCAGAACTGTACGCAATATTCCAAGTGTCGAACATCCTGGAAGTCCCTCTCTAACAGCGCAGTGGGTGTACCTACACCGCAGGGACTGCAGCGGCTCCAGAAGGCGGCTGACCCCCACCTCCTGAAGGGGGCCACTCGGGATGGGCGATAAACACCGGCCCATACCCCGACGACCGCCACCTCACCCCACCCCTCAATCCCTCGGAATTCCCGGTCTCAGTCCCTCTCTCTCTCTCTTTCCTTCTCCGGGTCGCTCGGCCGGGATCACAGCTCCTCCTCCAGCCTGACGTTGGGCTTTAGGCTCCCCTCCCCCCCCCCCGACCCCCATCCAGCACAAGCACCGGGCGGCGGTCAGGCAAGGCCAATGGCTCCTACTGCAAGCCAGACCCCCCCCCCCCCAAGCGAAAGGCCCCGGTTTGTATCGGGAATGACGAGGAACTGAGGTGAGGAGCGTCTGAGGGACGGAGGAGGGGTACGAGGCGGGGTGCAGCGAGCGGGAATGTGACATGTTACTTGACTGTATCTCTACTGAGCGAAGACATTTCTCCTCACCTCAATCCCCTTATCCTCAAACTATGACCCTCAGTCTGCACTCCCCCCACCATCGGAAACACTCTTTCTGATCCTGTCTAATCCTGTTAGAGTTTTGTATGTTTCCTCTGATATCCCCTCTCACTCTTATAAACTCCAAGGCAATAATCCCAACTTCGTCAATCTCTCCTCGTATGTCCCGCCATCCCTGGAATCAGTCTGGTAAGTTCGCTGCTCTCCCTCGAGAGCAAGAACATCCTTCCTCAGAGGAGGAGACAAAAACTGCCCACACTACTCCCGGTGAGGCCTCACCAAGGCCCTGTCGAATTGCAGCAACACATCCCTGCTTCTATACTCGAAACCTCTCGCAATGAAGGCCAACATACCATTAGCCTTCTTTACCGCCTGCTGTACCTGCAGCTTACCTTCAGCGACTGGCGCACGAGGACACGTCTGTAAGCCGCACGTCTATCGAACGGATAAGGCCCACCCGGTAAAGGCATCCCGGCCCTTTGAGCGGCTCAGTATCGATTTCAAAGGGCCCCTCCCCTCCACCAACCGCAGCACGTATTTCCTAAACGTCGTTGACGGGTTCTCCCGCATCCCCTTTGCAATCCCCTGCCCCGACATGACCACGGACACCGTCATTAAGGACCTACATAGTTTCTTCACCCCGTTCGGTTTCCCCACTTACGTCCACAGTGACCGGGGCTCCTCGTTCATGAGCGACGAGCTGCGTCAGTACCTGCTCGGTAAGGGCGTCGCCTCGAGCAGGACTACCAGTTACAACCCAAGGGGAAACGGACAGGTGGAGAGGGAGAACGCAACGGTCTGGAAGGCCGTCCTCCTGGCCCTACGGTCCAGGGATCTCCCAGCTTCCCACTGGCAGGAGGTCCTCCCCCACACTCTCCACTCTACCAGGTCCCTCCTTTGCACGGCCACAAATGAGACCCCTCATGACCGCCTGTTAGTTTTCCCCGGGAAATCCACCTCCGGGGCCCTCGCTTCCGTCCTGGCTGAAGACACCGGGGCCCGTCCTCCTCCGCAAACACGTCAGGAGCCATAAATCCGACCCCCTGGTAGAGAGGGTCCAGCTCCTACACACCAACCCCCAGGACGTAGAGCATCCCGAAGGCGGACAGGATACGGTCCTCCCTCCGGGACCTGGCATCCCCTACCATCACCCCAACCTACGCTGACCGGCGCCCCCGCCTCGACATGGCCTCCACACCCCCTCCTACACTCCCTCCCCCCTTCGCCGACCCACAGGAATGAAGCTCCAGAAGACACGCTCCCCGGAGTCCACGCCTGTGCCCGCATCGACGAGTTCACCACCCGTGCCCGCACCGATGGGTTTGACACCCGGACCAACTGCGATACCAGAGCTCCGGGCACCGGGACAGACGGAACCTGTGAACACCACCCCCACCGGACTTCAATTTTTTAACAGGGGGTGAATGTGGTGAACGTATTATGGTAACCATTCACCACTGTACGACATTGTATCATTCAGTTGCCCATGTGGGCTCCACCTATGGACCATTGTATGATATTACACAATGTATCATGTTGGTGCCTTTGTGGGCTCCGCCCCTAGCTCCGCCCCTTTTAGGGGAGGTATCCAGAGCAGCTGCCCTGTAGGCGGCTCGCACTAGCAGAGCAGTCGCAGGCAGACACTGTTCTAGTCGATTAAAGCCTCTGTTCACTTCTGTTCTCTGTCTCAAGTGAATTGATGGTCGCATCAATCTGCAAGAGGATTGTGTGGGTGTGAGGGTGGTGTGATGAATGATATCTGTATACATATGTACCTTTAATGCGTAGGCCCCTTTAAGACCAGGTTTGGAACCCTGGGGGACTCCTCCTCCAGCTCCGCCCCCAGGAAGCTGTATATAAGGTTACGTTCAGTAGACAGCGTGCAGTGAGCACACTTCTCGGCAGCTGTCTGGTTCTCTGGTAATTAAAGCCTTTGTATTAGCAAACTCCTCTCCTGAGTCGCAATTGAGGGTATCTCAATTTAATAACCACCGACTATCCTCCGTGATCGAGAAAGCTACGACGTACAGAACGGCGGTCGAAATCCTACAGAAGCGCCTCGTAAAGCCGATAAACGAGATACACGCCAGACATTTGCTCTCGACCTGCCGGCCAGCGCTCCGGGGAAACGCTAGACGAATACTTGGAGAGACTCACCGTGCCCGCCAGGAACTGCGACCATAAAGAGGTGACGGCAGAAGTCCACATGAACTTACATATTCGTGATGCTTTCGTGTCCGGTATCCGATCCACGTACATCCGGCAGCGGCTCCTAGAAGACGGAGCGAAGGACCTCCAAGGCACGGAAGCGGCCCACCATAATCTCCGCACGTACTCCGCGGACCTTGCGAACCCCTCTCGACCCCCTCCAGACTCGGCCACGCTTCAGGCCTGCGGCGCGCGGCTACCCGCTCACACCGGGGGCCCCCAATGTTATTTCTGTGGGCAAGGCCAGCACTCATGCCAGCGTTGCCCGGCCCGCTCCGCTACCTGCGGCGAATGCGGAAAGAAGGGGCGCTTCGCGCAGGTCTGCCTGGCTGGGCCCAAAGGCCAGAAACAAAAGCCTCATCGGGCCCAGAAATCGAACTCCCGGGACCACAGGCCCCGCGCGGCGGCCGGACACGCCTACTTGCGACGCGTCATCGGCCTCGTGCGAGTCATGGGGGCGGCCACCTTGGCGGCGGCCATCTTGAAAACTCAAAACGTGCGACCGACGGGGGCGGCCATTTTGCGAGTCCGATTCAACCGAGGACTCTGACCGCCCGCAACGAGGAGCGATCGCGCTCGATCAATCTCGGCTGAAGCACCTGCGACATCAATGATGCAGGTTCAAATCAACGGCCGCGACACCCCCTGCCTTTTTGACTCCGGGAGCACGGAGAGTTTTATCCATCCAGACACGGTAAGGCGCTGCTCCCTGTGCACCTATCCCGCCTCCCAAACTATCGCCCTCGCATCTGGGTCTCATTCGGTCCAAATCACGGGGTATTGTGTCGCGAACCTCGCTATCCAAGGCGCTAAATACGCCCGTTTTAAACTTCATGTCCTCCCTCACCTCTGCGCCCCCCCCCCTGCTGCTCGGCCTGGACTTTCAGTGCAGCCACCGAAGCCTGACCCTGAATTCTGGCGGACCTCTCAAAGTTGCACCGCCCCCCCTCTCCGCGACCTCACCCCCGACTCCAAGCCCGTCGCCACCAGGACAGGGCCCAAGACATGAATTTCTTCAAGTCAGAGGTTCAGCGGCTACTAAAAGAGGCGTCATAGAGGCTAGCAACAGCCCTTGGAGGGCACAAGTACTGGTGGTCCGCTCCGGGGGAAAACAACGAATGGTGGTGGACTATAGCCAGACCATAAACCGCTTTACGCAACTCGATGCGTCCCCACTTCCCCGCGTAGCAGAAATGGTGAACCAAATCTCCCAGTATCGAGTATTCTCCGCAGTCAACCTGAAATCGGCCTATCATCAACTCCCTATCCGCCCAGAGGACTGCCCCGATACGGCCTTCGAAGCAGCCGGTCGGCTCTTCCACTTCCTCAGGGTCCCTTGCGGGGTCACAAACGGAGTCTCCGTTTTCCAAAGGGCGATGGATCAAATGGTGGACCAGTACGGCCTACGGGCTACATGCCCGTACTTGGACAACGTCACCATCTGCGGCCATGATCAGCAGGACCACGACGCAAACCTGAGGAAGTTCCTCCAGACCGCCCGGGCCCTCAACCTGACAGACAATAAAGAGAAATGCGTGTTCCACACAACCCGGCTAGCCACCCTCGGCTACGTCGTGGAAAACGGGGTCCTAGGCCCAGACCCCGACCGCATGTGCCCCCGTAAGGAACGTCCCCTCCCCCGTAGCCTCAAGGCCCTCAAACGGTGCCTGAGGCTCTTTTCCTATTATGCCCAGTGGGTCCCCAGATATGCGGACAAAGCCCGTCCACTCATTAAGACCACGGTCTTTCCCCTGACGGCTGAGGCCCGATCGGCCTTCAGTCGTATCAAGGCCGATATCATCAAGGCCGCCATGCACGCGGTGGATGAAACCATCCCTTTCCAGGTAGAGAGCGATGCATCGGACGTCGCCCTGGCTGCTACCCTCAACCAGGCGGGCAGACCGGTCGTGTTCTTCTCCCGAACCCTCACCGCCTCGGAAGTACGACACCCTGCAGTCGAGAAGGAGGCACAAGCCTTAGTGGAGGCCGTGCGGCACTGGAGGCACTACCTCGCCGGGAGGAGGTTCGCCCTCGTCACCGACCAACGGTCGGTCGCCTTTATGTTCGATAACACGCAACGGGGCAAAATAAAGAATGATAAAATTCTGAGGTGGAGGATTGAACTCTCCACCTACACGCACGATATCAAGTATCGTCCAGGGGAGCTCAATGAGCCCCCAGATGCCCTGTCCCGCGGCACGTGCGCCAACGCGCAGAAAGACCGCCTGCATGCCATCCACGATGACCTCTGCCACCCGGGGTCACCCGGCTTGCCCATTTCCTCAAGTCCCGCAACCTACCTTCCTCCACCGAGGCGGTCAAGGCCATGACCGAGGCTTGGCAGGTCTGTGCGGAGTGCAAACCGCACTTCTATCGACCAGGCAAGGCTCGCCTGGTAAAGGCCTCTGGGCCCTTTGAGCGACTAAGCGTGGACTTCAAAGGGCCCCTCCCGTCCACCAACCGCAACATTTATTTCCTCACTGTCATCGACGAATTCTCCCGCTTCCCCTTCGCTGTCCCCTGCCCCGACATGACCTCAGCCACGGTGATTAAGGCACTGCACAGCATCCTCACCCTGTTCGGTTTCCCCGCTTATATCCACAGCGACCGGGGTACGTCGTTCATGAGCGATGAGCTGCGTCAGTATCTGCTCAACAAAGGCATCGCCCCGAGCAGAACGACCAGCTATAACCCGCGGGGAAACGGGCAGGTGGAGAGGGAGAACGCGACAGTTTGGAAGGCTGTCCTTCTGGCCCTGCGGTCGAGGAATCTCCCAACCACCCGCTGGCAGGGGGTCCGACCCGATGCCCTACACGCCATTAGGTCGCTCCTCTGTACGGCCACGAACGGGACCCCTCACAGCCGCTTGTTTGTCTTCCCCAGGAAGTCCACCTCTGGGGTCTCGCTTCCACGTTGGCTGACGACTCCGGGACCAGTTCTACTCCGGAGGCACGCGAGGAGCCATAAGACAGATCCGCTGGTCGTGAGGGTCCAACTACTACACGCAAACCTCAATACGCCTGAGTCGAGCACCCCGACGGCAGACAGGACACCGTTTCCCCGCGAGACCTGGCACCCGCCGGCTCGCCCACCGACGCCCCCCCCTTCCACCGATGCTCCCCTCCCCCCAGCCGGCGCCGGCACCAATCACCCCAGTCACCCCGGATACCCTCCCTGCTCCAACGCGGGCAAAGGCTCAGACAACCGTGCTCCCAGATATACCCCCACCGAGGACGAACGTATCCGCCGCACACCGCCGGAGCGGAGGAGGTCGACACGGGCAATCAGGCCACCCAAAAGATTGAACTTGTAATTCCACTTCACCCCCGACGGACTATTGCGTTTTTTTTAAACAGGGGGTGAATGTGATGAATGATATCTGTGTACATATGTACCTTTAATGCGTAGGCCCCTTTAAGACCAGGTTTGGAACCCTGGGGGACTCCGCCTCCGACCCCGCCTCCGGCTCAGGCTCCGCCTCCGGCTCCGCCCCCAGGAAGCTGTATATAAGGTTACGTTCAGTAGGCAGCGTGCAGTGAGCACACTTCTCGGCAGCTGTCTGGTTCTCTGGTAATTAAAGCCTTTGTATTAGCAAACTCCTCTCCCGAGTTGTAATTGAGGGTATCTCAGGTGGGGA
>NW_027309419.1:7500-35131 GCF_047496885.1 Scyliorhinus torazame | reverse complement strand
CCTCTGTCCTGGCATCATTCTTTCACAATAATCTTTATTGTCACAAGCAGGCGTACATTAAGACTGCAATGAAGTTACTCCGGCGCCTGTTCGGGTGAGAATTCAGAATGTCCAATTCACCGAACAGCACGTCTTTCGGGATTTGTGGGAGGAAACCGGAGCGCCCGGAGGAAACCCACGCAGACACGGGGAGAACGTGCAGACTCCGCACAGACAGTGACCCAGCGGGGAATCGAACCCCGGGCCCTGGCGCTGTGAAGCAACGGTGCTAACCCCAGTGCTACCGTGCCCCCCTCCCTTGCAGGGATGTGGGTGACCAGAGCTCATAGAGTCCTTAGAGTTGTCCAACACAGAAAGGGGCCCTTCGGCCCATCGTAGTGTGCTAGATACAGTTTAACCAGAGCGTTATGTAACTGCAGCAAAACTTTCAATATAACTGTAGCAATCGCGGAACACTTGAAATGAAGGCGAACATTCCATTCAGCTGGTTAATTTCTCCGCTAGTTTTTTCCGAAGTTTGTACTTGGTTTCCAAAATCGCTCCTCTCCTTTCAGTTTCCCACCGGTTAGAAAACGCAGTGACCCACCTTTCCCGGGCTCCCCCTGACTCAGACACGGGAATGGTGTCGCTAGGATCAGTCCCCCTCATTGTATAATTAGCTGTCCAGGTTTAATACTCCCTTGTGGCTCCCGGGCGCAGGGATTCTAAGCTCTAAGAAGGGGAGTGATCTCCAGTGTCCTGGCCAACATTCACCCCTCTGCCAAAACCCTGGGCCGGAATTCTCCGGCTGTTGGGATTCTCTTTTTCCCGCTGGTGGGGCACCCCCTGGCCCGTGGGTTCCACAGCAGCAACGGGTAGGGGGCTTCAGTGGGAAATCCCATTACAACCGGCGGGAAGAGAGAATCCCGTCACCAGCGAACACCGCGCCGCCGAGGAACACGCGACTGGGGGGCCGGGAATCCCGCCCCACACAAACGGATTGCTGCTGGCAGGATCTTGCTGTGCACTTACCGTGACTGTGCTTCAAAGGTGTTTGATTGGATGCAGAAAGAGGGAGGGAGTGTGAGAGTGAGAGAATGAAGGAGAGAGAGAGTGAGAGAATGAGGGAGAGAGTGTGTGCGAGAGAGAGAGAGCGAGTGAGAGAGAGGGTGAGGGGAGTGAGAGCGTGAAGGAGAGAGTGAGAGAATGAGGGAGAGAGTGAGTGAGAGAGAGAGAGAGAGTGAGAGAATGAGGGAGAGAATTGTCGTGTTAGGTACACTGGTCTAACACTGGCTGCAACTGGATGCAGCTTAGATCAAAAAGATACTCCGGACCTTGAAGTTAGTTCAATCAGGTTTATTGTACTAATAGCACAGTTAGCACAGTTCTCTGTGAGTTCGACTCTCTGCTAACTTAACCCTACACTGACTCTCGAAATGTTCATCAGTGGAAAGAGGCGGAGTGTGAGAGCCTCGTGTCTTTTATAGTCAGATCCCACCCCTGAGTGTCCTGCCTGCTTATTGGTCATGTCCTGTTCTCTGTGTCCATTAGCTGCCTGTCTGTATATCATTATGTGTGTGTCTGCATATCATGACAAGAGTGTGTGAGAGAGAGTGATAGAAAGAGAGAGAGTGAGGAGGAGTGAGAGAATGAGGGAGAGAGTGAGAGAATGAGGGAGAGTGTGTGTGAGAGAGAGAGAGAGTGAGAGAAAGAGAGAGAGTGAGGGGGGGTGAGAAAATGAAGGAGAGAGAGAGTGAGAGAGAGAGAGAGAAAGAGAGAGGGGGAGTGAGAGAATGAAGGAGAGAGTGAGAGAATGAGGAGTGTGTGAGAGAGAGTGAGAGAGTGAGAGAAAGAGAGAGAGAGTGAGGAGGAGTGAGAGAATGAGGGAGAGAGGGAGAGAATGAGGGAGAGTGTATGTGAGAGAGAGAGAGTGAGAGAAAGAGAGAGAGTGAGGGGGGTGAGAGAATGAAGGAGAGAGAGAGTGAGAGAGAGAGAGAGAGAAAGAGAGAGGGGGAGTGAGAGAATGAAGGAGAGAGTGAGAGAATGAGGAGTGTGTGAGAGGGTGAGAGAGTGAGAGAAAGAGAGAGAGAGTGAGGAAGAGTGAGAGAATGAGGGAGAGAGTGCATGAGTGGGAGAGAGAGAGAGAGAGTGAAGGGGGAGTGACAGAATGAGGGAGAGAGTGAGAGAATGAGGGAGAGAGTGTGTGTGAGAGAGAGAGAGAGTGAGTGAGTGAGAGAAAGAGAGAGAGTTACGGGGGAGTGACAGAATGAGGGAGAGAGTGAGAGAATGAGGGAGAGAGTGTGTGTGAGAGAGAGAGAGAGTGAGTAAGTGAGAGAAAGAGAGAGAGTGACGGGGGAGTGACAGAAAGAGGGAGAGAGTGAGAGAATGAGGGAGAGAGTGTGTGAGAGAGAGTGAGTGAGTGAGTAAGTGAGAGAAAGAGAGAGAGTGACGGGGGAGTGACAGAAAGAGGGAGAGAGTGAGAGAATGAGGGCGAGAGTGTGTGAGAGAGAGTGAGTGAGTGAGAGAAAGAGAGAGAGTGAAGGGGGAGTGTCAGAATGAGGGAGAGAGTGAGAGAATGAGGGCGAGAGTGTGTGAGAGAGAGAGAGGGAGAGAGAAAGGCAGGATGGTCATGTGGAGGTTAGGAGCTGTGACACTCGGATCAGTTGGGAATGGGACTGTGTTACGCGATGGCTGTTTCTGGAAGAGATGTCGGATTATGGAAATGCACAGTTCGGTCTGAATCGTTGGGATAAAGTTTGCTGTTTGCCTTTGGCTCCTCCCTGTTCCGTATTTTCCAGGCGGGAGCGGGGGGTTGAGCAAGAACGCTGAGAGCTTGCGAGTGAGGGCAGGGTGGTACAGATGGTACAATGAGTGCGCGCCAACTCTCATCAGCAGCTGCTTCCCTTCAGCTGCAAATCCACAAATAGGTCGCTGTCGAGTGCGAGAAGTACCTGCCCAGAGCCCCGGCTACAAATCAGTTAACCGCCTGACGCCATTCAGCCGAGAAATTAAAGACTCACATGTGTGCCCAAAGGTGTTCAGGTTGTGTGGACCGGTTTTCCGAAATCGCTCCTTGGTGTTCGAAGGTTAGGTGGGGATATGGGGATCGGGCGGGGGGGCTCTTTCGGAGGGTCGGTGCAGACTCGATGGGCCGAATGGCCTCCTCCTGCACTGTAGGGATTCTATGATTCGAGAGCCACGTTCAGGATGTTTCCAAGCATCTCACGGCCTACAGAGGGCCCCTTTTGTCAGACGGCATTGGCCAAAATGCGGCGGCTAATTTGCGCTCAGCAAGACCCCAGGAACAGCACCGGTGCAGCTACCTTATGCCCTTAGAGGGCGTTGGCAACCATACAGGACCTCTGGATTGGCCCATAATGACGCTCGGCAGAGTACTTCTGGGTTTTGTCATTGCCTCCTGCAGTTTGGTTGATCAGGAAACTCTCCAGTTCTTACTCCGCCGTTTCGGAAGGATTTACAGGCTGATAGTTAACCTGCTTGGCCACCTTATAAATGCACCTTCCATGGCCTGCAAGTGGGCCTTGAACCCGGATCTCCTGGCCCAGAGGTAGGGAGGCCTCCCACTGCGTCGCAGGAACTCTCCCGCCTTTTCATACGTTAACAACAGCTGAGGACCAGCCAAGCCCGGGAACCTGCAGCTCGAAAGCTCCCCCACCTGGCACCATCTACGGGGGACGGAGTGGGCCCAGAGGGGGATGGAATCGGAATCCTGAGGTGACACCGTCTCCCTTGATTAACAAACAAACACAAGAGGAGCTGGCGGCTTGAAGGGTCAGCTGACTGCAAACACACAGCCCGGCGGCACAGTGGTTAGCACTGCTGCCTCACAGCGCCAGGGTCCCGGGTTCAATTCCGGCCTGGGGTGACTGCCCGCGTGGAGTTTGCACGTTCCCCCCCCGCATCTGCGTGGGTTTCCTCCGGGTGCTCCGGTTTCCTCCCACAGTCCAAGGATGTGCAGATAAGGTGGACTGCCCATCCTGGTGTGTCCAAAGGTCAGGTGGGGTTACGGGGATAGGGCGGGGGAGTGGGCCTGGGTAGGGTGCTATTTCAGAGGGTCGGTGCAGACTCGATGGGCCGAATGGCCTCCTTCATTTCATTTCATTTTCATTTCATTTCATTCATTTCATTCCTGCACCGTAGGGATTCAAATTGTGGGTTAAAAATCAGTCTTGCTGTGACAAAAAAATCCCAAATCCTCCCGCTCCCTCAAGCTAAATTTGCCAACTGAGGTTAAGTATATTACAAAGAACAAATTATTCCTGGAAGTTTCACTACGTGACGTCTCCCCCCCTCCCCCACCCTCCAGCCTTTGGTCCGCCAACACATTCACCCTTGTGACGTCCGGCCTTCCTACACCAATCGGAGAGCAAAAAGACTCACTGCCCAATTGGACGAACATCAAACAGGCAATTTTCTTTTTCCAACTTTCAATATTTTTGTATCTGGTTCAAAGAAAACGCCCCCCTCAAAAAAATCTTGTTTTAACGTCCCGATGATTTTTGTCAAGGGTTGCACTCTGCAGCATCACGGAGAGCGATCTGCTATTCCTACAGGATTGTCAATTCTCCTCTAGTCCGACTGTTTAAATAATTCTCTCTCTCTCTCTCGCTCTCTCTCTCTCGCTCTCTCTCTCTCCCTCCCCCCCCCCTCTCTCGATTCACCCAATTCACCCAAAGTGTTAACAATCCCTCCCCCACACAAACACGGGTATCTTTAAACCAGGAAAACACAGCACTTCCTCTGTTTAGAGTAATCAATGGCAGCACCAATCTGAAGCTGTGCCAGAGTTGGACTTCACTTCCCTTCCCACCTCCGGGTTAAAAATAAAACAGAAACAGGAATCACGCATTCCCGGCCTTCCCTCTCTGCTGTGCTTAGCCTGACAAGATTCAGCTATCCTATCACTTTAACCTTGGAGAACTGCAGTCGGAAGCAAAACACTCTCGAGATGTTTTTGGCTCAAGCCGTTCCATTTATAATGCCTGAACACTGACGTGTGTTTGAACCAGGAATCTAGGAATGTTGCACGTTTCTTCCCAGTTGTATCAGACCGCAGGATTCCTACAGTGCAGAAGGAGGCCATTCGGCCCATTGAGTCTGCACTGTGTTATGGGCCAGGGCTTAGAGAACCCCAAAGTGCATCATGGAGTTCACCTGACCCACAACTTTTACTAGATTGTGGTGTGGGGAGCACCCGGCCCACTCTACAGGTGTGGGGGAGCAGAAATGGAAAAGTATTTTTTTAAACAAAACAATGTTTATTCTATGAACTCAAGTTAACCTTTTTAAAACATACAGTGAACATCTTAGCAACCATCAATTCAAATACAACCCCCAAAGAATACAACACTAATCCTTAATAACTTCCCAAACAACATCCAGACAAAAGAAACACCTTTTAACAGAAGCACATTAGGTTTACATTCACTACTGAGAACATTTATAATTCTGAATTCACCAAATGATCAAGAGATAGTCTTTTCATGGCAGAGAGATCAACAGTACACCTGCTCTGTCTGGCTTCAGCTCCAACACTGAAAACAAAACTATAAAACACCCTGCAGCAAACAGCCTAAAACAAAAGTAAAAAGCTGACAGACAACCCAGCTCCACCCACTCTCTGACATCACTGCAGTAGTAAACACCCATTTCTTAAAGGTACTCTCACTACTGCTATTTATATACACACACATTTATAAACACCCATTTCTTAAAGGTACTCTCACATGACAACTGACCCTCTTAAAGAGCACCCTATCCAGGTCCCAACCCTATCCCGAAATCCCATAACCCCGCCTTACTGGCACATCCCTAGACTGTGGGAGGAAACCGGAGCATTCGGAGCAAACCCACGCAGACACGGGGAGAATGTGCAAACTCCACACAGACAGTGACCCGAGGTCGGATTTGAACCGATGCCTGGTGCTGTGAGGCAGCAGTGCTAATCACCTTGCTACCCCGGGCCTGAGCGTAACACTTCCAAGCACAGCCTGAAAGGGTCTCATGCCTAATCTGCCCATCGCGTACAGGTGGGTCTGTGCATAACACAAGCCCTCCCTTCCCGGCCCAGTGTGTCCCATACCTCAAGCAAATCCTGCCCTCCAGAGGCCGAGGTTCTAGCCCGCAGGGGCGTAAGTGCCCCATCTTCGCCTCCTATTAACGAGGGGGGCTGCCCTGTCGGAGGTGAAGCCTCTTGATTAGAATGGAACATCGGACCAGGAGTAGACCGTTCAGCCCGTCAAGTCTGCTCAATTAGATCACGCCTGACAATCTATCTCAACGCCACTCTCCTGAGCCTTGATGTCATTAGAATCTGGGAACCTACCTATTTCTGTCTTGGACACGTTCGATTGTTAATCTTCCACCGCCTCTGGGACAGAGAATTGAAAAGATTCACCAGCGTCTGACTGAAGAAATATCTCCTCACCTCAGTCCTAAATATTCGGGCCCCCTATCCTGAGACTGTATCCCCTGGTTTTGGGCTCACCAACCAGACGAAACATCTCATCCATATCTATGGCAGTGCCACAGTGGTATTGTCGTTGGACGAGCAATCCAGAGACCCCGAGTCAAGCTCTGGGGACCTGGGTTCGAATCCCTCCCAGGCAGATGGTGAAATTTGGTTAAAAGTCTAACGATGACCATGAAACCATTGCCAATTGTCGTAAAAACCCACCTGGTCACTCATGTCCATTCGGGTAGGAAATCTGCCGTCCTTGCCCGGTCTGGCCTGCATGTGACTCCAGACCCTCAGCAATGCGGTTGCCTCTCTGAAATGGCCGAGCGAGACACTCGGTTCAAGGGCAATTAGGGATGGGCAATAAATGCTGGTCCCGTGACCAGCTGATCTTTTTTTGCGATCTTCTCCCAGGGCTAAATATTGATCTGTAAGAATCAGGGGATAGCTCCCCTGCGCCTCTTCAAATCCACCCCAGGGAGCCTTCAGCCGCTTCCCCGTGACATTCAAAAGATTGCGAAAGAGAAAATGCTGGAAAAGCTCAGCAGGCCTGGCAGCATCTGTAGGGAGGGAAAAGAGCTGACGTTCCGAGCCCACATGACTCTTTCACAAAGGATCGGACTCGAAGCGTCAGCTCTTTTCCCTCCCTACAGATGCTGCCAGGCCTGCTGAGCTTTTCCAGCATTTTCTCTTTCCTTTCAGATCCCAGCATCCGCAGTAATTTGCTTTTATTCAAAAGGTAGCCCCTTACAGCAGGCCCTCAGTAGGGCGGCAGCTGAGAGTTTTGTACTCAAGTGGGATTTGAACCCCCAGCCTTTTTTACTTTCCTTCCATGGGATGTGGGAGTCGGTGACAAGTCCAGCGTTTGTTGCCCGTCCCTAATTGCCCCTGAAAAGCCTGCTCGGGGCATTTCAGAGGGCCTGGAGTCACGCGTAGGCCAGACCGGGAAGGGACGGCAGATTTCCTTCCCTAAAGGGGGCGTCAGTGAACCAGACGGGGGTTTTTAGCACAATCGACGATGGGTTTCACAGTCACCATTCCTGAGGCTAGCTTTCATTTCCAGATTTATTCATTGAATTTAAATTCCACCAGCTGCCGCGCTGGGATTTGAACCCTTGTTCCCAGAGCGGCTGGATTAGCAGTCTCCGTTGACATTGCCACGACCCCACCACCGCCTCCAAGCAACCCTGCCACCATTTTGAAGATGGGGGGGGGGGGGGGGCGCCCTCGCTAGCATTTATCGCGCAAACCACACCCGTCTTTACGCCTTTATCACATGGCTGTTCGTGGGACCTTGCTGTGCACACGTTGGCTGCCATATTTCCTGCGCCGTAATGTCGAGCGCGCTTTGAAAAGTACTCCGCTGGTATCTGCGGGGATCCCGGAACTGAGAAAGGTTTGGAAATGCCTCCTGTCACCAGTATTGACTTCGTCACAGTCCCGGTGTCCATCTTGTTATGAATCAGGTCCCTCTCGGCACAACGAGCTCTGTATTTCACAGAGGAAGTCTCCACAGCTGGGGTTTGAAAACGGGGTCCTCAACGTCAGCATCCCTCATTACCAATTGCAGTTCAAAGAATCCTGATTACGCCTCACATCCTCCTTGCGTCTAATTTGGATGTCTTGTTTGTATTGTCTACAGTGAGACTTCCTCTCGGAGTTATTTTCTGCCCTGACCTCCTTCTCACACATCTCTATGACAGCCAGCCTGGGTCCATCGCTCTCCCCATCAGCATCTGGCACCAGCTGCTGGGAGTGAGACAGGGAATGGGCCGCCCTCGAATTTTCCCTCTTAAATCTCTGCCCCCTGGTCACCGGTCAAGGGCATTCGGCCTCTGATCTCCGGGTAAGCGTTCTCCAAGGCGGCCTTCGGGACCCGCGACAACGCAGAATCGCCGAGCAGAAACTCATAGCCAAGTTCCGCACACATGAGCGCGGCCTCAACCGGGACCTGGGATTCATGTCGCATTACATTCATCCCCCACCATCTGGCCTGCGAAATCCTACCAACTGTCCTGGCTTGAGACAATTCACACCTCTTTAACTTGGGGTTACCCCATCTCTGGATCTGTAAAGATTCAATCACCTGCTAATGCTCGCATTCCAAGCATTGTTTGGCATCTTTGAATTTGTCTATATATGTGTTTCTGGAACATACCTCTTCATTCACCTGAGGAAGGAGCAGCGCTCCGAAAGCTAGTGACATCGAAACAAACCTGTTGGACTTTAACCTGGTGTTGTAAGACTTCTTACTGACCCCTCCACCAAGGGGGAAAGTTTTTTCCTGTCGACTCTATCTGTGACCCTCGTAATTTTATACATCTCAATCATGTCCCCCCTCAGTCTCCTCTGCTCCAAGGAAAACAATCCCAGTCTATCCAATCTCTCTTCACAGCTAAATCTCTCCAGCCCAGGAAACATGCTGGTAAATCTCCTCGGCACCCTTTCCAGTGCGATCACATCCCTCCCTCGGTGCCTCCCAGGGTCCTGCCGTTTATCCTGTATTCCCTCGCCCTGTTTGTCCTGCCCAAGTGCATCACCTCACACTATCCCGATGGAATTCCATTTGCCACTGACCAGCCCACTGATCAGGCTGGTTTAGCACACTGGGCTAAATCGCTGGCCTTTAAAACAGACCAAGGCAGGCCAGCAGCGCGGGTTCAATTCCCGTACCAGCCTCCCCGAACAGGTGCCGGAATGTGGCGACGAGGGGCTTTTCACAGAAACTTCATTGAAGCCTACTTGTGACAATAAGCGATTTTCATTTCATTTCATCTGACCAGCCCGTCTCGAACCTCCAGTAATCGAAGGCTATCCTCCTCACTATTTATCACCTCACCAATTTTCGTATCTTCTGCGAACTAAATCATTTATATAAACCACAAACAGCAAGGACCCCGACACTGATCCCCGCGGGAGCCCGACACTGATCCCCGCGGGACCCCGACACTGATCCCCGCGGGACCCCGACACTGATCCCCGCGGGACCCCGACACTGATCCCCGCGGGACCCCGACACTGATCCTCGCGGGACCCCGACACTGATCCCCGCGGGACCCCGACACTGATCCCCGCGGGACCCCGACACTGATCCCCGCGGGACCACAACACTGATCCCCGCCGGACACCGACACTGATCCCCGCGGGACCCCGACACTGATCCCCGCGGGAGCCCAACACTGATCCCCGCAGGACCCCGACACTGATCCCCGCGGGACCCCGACACTGATCCCCGCGGGACCCCAAAACTAATCCCTGCGGGGCCCCAACACTGATCCCTGCAGGACCCCAACACTGATCCCTGCGGGACACCAACACTGATCCCCGCGGGACCCCAACACTGATCCCCGCGGGACCCCAACACTGATCCCTGCGAGACCACAACACTGATCCCCGCGGGATCCCAACACTGATCCCTGCAGGGCCCCAACACTGATCCCCGTGGGACCCCAACACAGATCACTGTCCCCAACACTGATTCCTGCAGGACCGCAAAACTGATCCCTGCAGGACCCCAACACTGATCCCTGTGGGACCCCAACACTGATCACTGTCCCCAACACTGATTCCTGCAGGACCCCAAAACTAATCCCTGCGGGGCCCCAACACTGATCCCTGCGGGTCCCCAACATTGATCCCCGTGGGACCCCAACACTGATCCTTGGGAGACCGCAACACTGATCCCCGCGGGGCACCAACACTGATCGCTGCGAGACCACAACACTGATCCCCGCGGGATCCCAACACTGATCCCCGCGGGGCACCAACACTGATCCCCGCGGGATCCCAACACTGATCCCCGCGGGGCACCAACACTGATCCCCGCGGGATCCCAACACTGATCCCCGCGGGGCACCAACACTGATCCCCGCGGAATCCCAACACTGATCCCCGCGGGGCACCAACACTGATCGCTGCGGGACCGCAACACTGAACCCCGCAGGGCACCAACACTGATCCCGTGGGACCCCAACACTGATCCCTGGGGGACCACAACGCTGATCTCTGGGAGACCCCAACACTGATCCCTGTCCCCAACACTGATTCCTGCAGGACCCCAACACTGATCCCCGCGGAACCCCAACACTGATCCCCGCGGGACCACAACACTGATCCCCGCGGAACCCCAACACTGATCCCTGCGGGACCACAAAACTAATACCTGCGGGGCCCCAACACTTATCCCCTCGGAACCCCAACACTGATCCCTGCGGGACCACAACACTGATCCCCGTGGGACCCCAACACTGATCCCTGCAGGGCCCCAACACTGATCCCTGCGAGACCACAACACTGATCCCTGCGAGACCCCAAAACTGATCCCCGCGGGACCACAAAACTAATACCTGCGGGGCCCCAACACTTATCCCCTCGGGAACCCAACACTGATCCCTGCGGGACCCCAACACTGATCCCCGTGGGACCCCAACACTGATCCCTGCGGGACCCCAACACTGATCCCCGTGGGACCCCAACACTGAACCCCGCAGGACCCCAACACAGATCCCCGCGGGACCCCAACACTGATCCCCGTGGGACCCCAACACTGATCCCCGTGGGACCCCAACACTGAACCCCGCAGGACCCCAACACAGATCCCTGCGGGACCCAAACACTGATCCCCGCGGGACCCCAACACTGATCCCCGTGGGACCCCAACACTGAACCCCGCAGGGCCCCAACACAGATCCCTGCGGGACCCAAACACTGATCCCCGCGGGACCCCAACACTGATCCCCGTAGGACCCCAACACAGATCCCTGCGGGACCCAAACACTGATCCCTGCGGGACACCAACACTGATCCCCGCGGGACCCCAACACTGTTCCCTGCGGGACCCCAAAACTGATCCCCGCGGGACCCCAACACTGATCCCCGCGGGACCCCAAACAGATCCCAGCGGGACTCCAACACTGTTCCCTGCTGGACCCCAACACTGATCCCCGTAGGACCCCAACACAGATCCCTGCGGGACCCAAACACTGATCCCTGCGGGACACCAACACTGATCCCCGCGGGACCCCAACACTGTTCCCTGCGGGACCGCAACACTGATCCCTGCGGGACCCCAACACTGATCACCGCGGGACCCCAACACTGATCCCTGCCGGACTCCAACACTGGTCCAAGCGGGACCCCAACACTGTTCCCTGCTGGACCCCAACACTGATCCCTGTCCCCAACACTGATCCCCGCGGGTCTCCAACACTGATCCCTGGGGGCCCCCAACACTGATCCCAGCGGGACTCCAACACTGTTCCCTGCGGGACCCCAACACTGATCCCCGCGGGATCCCAACACTGAACCCCGCGGGACCCCCAACACTGATCCCCGCGGGACCCCAACACTGATCCCTGCGGGACCCCAACACTGATCCCTGCGGGACCCCAACACTGATCCTCGCGGGACACCAACATTGACCCCTGCAGGACCCCAACACTGATCCCTGCGGGACCCCAACACTGATCCCTGCGGGATACCAACACTGATCCCCGCAGGACCCAACACTGATCCCCGCGGGACACCAACACTGACCCCTGCGGGACCCCAACACTGATCCCCGCTGGACCCCAACACTGATCCCTGCGGGACCCCAACACTGATCCCTGCGGGTCCCCATTGGACACAGCATTCCAGTCTGAAAAACACCCCTTAACCATCACCCTCTGCTTCCTGCCACTCGGACAATTCTGGATCCAATTGACCAACTTTCCTGGATCCGTTGGCTCTTTCCTTCGCTATCAGTCCCCCATTGGATATGGTTAAACTAGAAAGAGTGCGGAAGAGATTTACGAGGATGCTGGCGGGACTTGATGGTTTGAGTTATAAGGAGAGGCCGGATAGGCTGGGACTTTCTCATCTGGAGCGTACGAGACCTAGGGGTCATCTTATAGCGGTCTATAAAATAATGAGGGGCATCGATAAGGTAAATAGTCAACACCTTTTCCCAAAGGTTGAGGAGTGTAAAATTAGAGGGCATAGGTTTAAGGTGAGAGGGGACAGATACAAAAGGGTCCAGAGGGGTAAATCTTTCACACAGAGGGTGGTGAGTGCCTGGAACGAGCTGCCAGGGGCAGTAGTAGGGGGGGGGGGGGGCGGGTACAATTTTGTCTTTTAAAAAGCATTTAGACAGTTATATGGATAAGGTGGGTTTAGAGGGATATGGGTCAATTGCGGGCAATTGGGACTAGCTTAGTGGTAAAAGCAACAATCAACAATGCCAATCATTTGCAAAGGCACTGATGGACAACACAATTGGCAGCATAGTAGCACAGTGATTAGCACTGTTGCTTCACAGTACCAGGGTCCCAGGTTCGATTCCCGGCTTGGGTCACTGTCTGTGCGGAGTCTGCACGTTCGCCCCGTGTGTCTGCGTGGGTTTCCTCCGGGTGCTCCGGTTTCCTCCCGCAAATCCCAAAAGACGTGCTCGTTAGGGGGATTGGACAGTCTGAATTCTCCCTCTGTGTACCCGAACAGGCGCCGGAATCATAGATTATCGTCGAATTTACAGTGCAGAAGGAGGCCATTCGGCCCATCGAGTCTGCACCGGCTCTTGGAAAGAGCACCCTACCCAAGGTCAACACCTCCATCCTATCCCCATAACCCAGTAACCCCGCCCAACACTAAGGGCAATTTATCACGGCCAATCCACCTAACCTGCACATCTTTGGGCTGTGGGAGGAAACCGGAGCACCCGGAGGAAACCCAGGCACACACGGGGAGAACGTGCAGACTCCGCACAGACAGTGACCCAAGCCGGAATCGAACCTGGGACTGGGCCATTTTGAGCGGGTGCCCCCACTCCCCTCTTCCCCCCCCCCCCCCCCCCCCCCCCCCAACCCCCACCCCCGTGACCCGCTAAATAGGGGCACAACCCGCTGAGACCCCTATCTGGGAGCTGGTGAGCAGTCCAGGGAGGACAATGATAAAGATTCCAGCTGCAACACTCACCTGGGCCACACACAGGAAGCACCACCTGCCGATTCCTGGACAGTGAAAAGCAGTCACCTGGGTTTAAACCCCCTCAGAACCCTTAGCTGAAAGCCATTCATTCATTCCTCCTGGTGGGCTGTAATATGAGGGGTTTAAACACAGATCACGCTTTTCTCATTCCAAGAGTGGACAGGTGGTGCTTCCTCTGTCTGAGCCAGCTGTGTATTGGAGTGGGGAGAGTCCAGCACGAGGAATTGATTGGTATGTTTGATCGAGAGTGAGTCTGGAGCAAAGAAATTAGTGCTCGACCATTCAGAGGGTGATGGCAGGAAGCATTTGACCTCTGAAACCTCCACCATCTTGGTTTGAACGATCTTCCATGTGACCAGCCCAGTCCGCCATGGGCGGGTCAGATATTGTCGCTACTGACCACAGTGTCTCTGAGCCCATTGCTGCCTCTCACCATCCGCAGCTCCCCCCCCCCCCCCCCATCTCCTCCCCCACCCCCCAAACCCCACCCCCGCCAACTCTCAAAAACCCTCCTCAAACACTATCCCTTCAACCATTGGCTTATCCCATGCCCCGGATGCATCTCACCGACACTGTTTAGAGCTCTAATTTTAACCTGCTTCCGATACTTTGCTCTGCCCGAGGCGAGTTTGTTGTTGAAGCTGCTCCTGGGATCTTCCTGCGCTGACTCACGACGCAGGATATGTGTGGAGCTTGGTCTGCATGAGAGCTATTTCCTGACCAACGCTTTTCCGACGCTCGCAATCTGCGCTGAATTCCTTCACTGGAACATCGCGGGAGGAAATACTCTGGACGGTGACCAAACGAGGAGGAGATTGGGAGTTCGAGAGGCGGTTATGTTTGGGGAAGGAATTCCAGAGCACAACTAGGACCCAGGCGTCTTGTGTTTTTTAACATAGGCTTATAGGCCCCAGGCCTCTTAGGGTTTTTCGTATAAGTTCATAGCACCCAGGCCCCTTAGGGTTTTTAATATCGGCTTATAAGGCCCAGGTTTCTTAGGGTTTTTAATACAAGCTTATAGGCCCCAGGCGTCTTACGGTTTTTAATATAAGCTTCCTGGACCTAGGCCTCTTACGGTTTTTAACATAGGCTTATAGGACCCAGGTCATTTAAGCTTTTTAATACAGGCCCTGGCTTTTTGTGTTTTTTAATTGAAGCTTCTAGGGCCCAGGATTTTTAAAGTTTTTAAAAATAATAATAATGTTTATTGTCACAAGTAGGCTTTCATTAACGCTGCAATGAAGTTACTGTGAAAATCCCCTCGTCGCCACATTCCGGCGCCTGTTCGGGTACACAGAGGGAAAATTCAGAATGTCCAAATTACCCAACAGCAGGGGCAGGATCTCCGATCCCGTGCCGGGTCGGAGAATTGCCGGGGGGGGGGGTGAACCACGAGAAGCCTCTCCGACGCCGGGCAGCTGAGTCACCGGAGAATCGGCGGCAATAACGCCAGCGCAGTCGCGGTGGCGCTGGTCGCCCCCCCCCCCCCCCGGCGATTCTCCGCGCTCGACGGGCCGAATGGCCGCCGGGTTCGGCCGATTCCCGCCGCCGTCATTCGTGTGTGGTCCTACCCAGCGGGACCTCACCGTTCTGGCTGCGGGGGCTGTCCTGGTGGGGGGGGGGGGGGGGGGGCGATCCGACTCCGGTGCTGGCCTCAACGGTGGCCAGGCCCGCGATCGGGGTCATAGATTATCATAGGATTTACAGTGCAGAAGGAGGCCATTCGGCCCATCGAGTCTGCACCGGCTCTTGGAAAGAGCACCCTACCCAAGGTCAACACCTCCACCCTATCCCCATAACCCAGTAACCTCACCCAACACTAAGGGCAATTTTTACCACGGCCAATCCACCTAACCTGCACATCTTTGGACTGTGGGAGGAAACCGGAGCACCCGGAGGAAACCCACGCACACACGGGGAGGATGTGCAGACTCCGCACAGACAGCGACCCAAGCCGGAATCGAACCTGGGACCCTGGAGCTGTGAAGCAATTGTGCTATCCACAAGGCTACCGTGCTTTAAAACCTGTGCTTTTACCGTCAATCGATCATCGGGCGGGTTAATTCTTGGGGGGGGGGGCGGGGTGGGGGGCTATGTTCCTCCGCGCCGGGTCCCTGTGGGGCTCCGCCATGTTGCCCGGGGACCGACGGGGAGAAGGAAACCCACGCGCATGCGCGGCCTCGCGCCGCCCCTGCTGGCGCCTGTGGGTTGGGGGGATCGCTGCTCCGAGCGGCCAGATGACGCCGTCGTAAAACGCTCCGCCGTTTACGACGGCGTCAACACCCTGCCGCTAAACCGTGTCTTTCGGGACTGTGGGAGGAAACCGGAGCACCCGGAGGAAACCCACGCAGACACGGGGAGAAAGAGCAAACTCCGCACAGACAGCGACCCAAGCCGGGATTCGGACCTCGGACCCTGCAGCTGTGAAGCCATAGTGCTAACCACTGCGCTAACGTGGCGCCCATATAGGCGCATAGGCCCCAGGCTTCTTAGGGTGTTTTATGTAGGCTTATAGGACCCTGGTCACTTACACTTTTTCATATAGTTTTTAGGCCCCAGGCCTCTTAGGGTTTTTATTACGGTTTTATAGTGCCCAGATATTTTAATACAGGCATTAGCCTCTTTGGACAGTTCATTGCCAGTACTGAAACGTGTGGAGAATCTTAGCACGAGCATCAGTCAAAATATTTATCCCTGCTCCTGGTGTTAGTTTTCTTTCTCCTTTCCCGAGGTATTGGGTATTGCCTCTCCAGCTGACCATATTGCTTCAGAGGCTGGTTTAGCACACCGGGCTAAATTGCTGGCTTTTAAGGCAGGCCAGCAGCACGGTTCAATTCCCGTACCAGCCTCCCCGAACAGGCGCCGGAATGTGGCGACTAGGGGCTTTTCACAGTGACTTCATTGAAGCCTACTCGTGACAATAAGCGATTTTCATTTTTTTCATTTCACAACCAACATCATGGTCGAGCCCAAACCTGTTCTCCGTGGTCGCAGCCCCTCACGTCTCTCTGGAAGAAACCGGGTCCCAGTGAGGGTCCAGGCTTATCTTCTCCAGGCGGAGCAGCAAATCTACATTGGTTACCGCCAAGCTCAGCAATTGCAATAACGCCCCCCCCCCCCCCCCCCCCCCCACACCAGCAACCTCCCCAACCCCCTCCACCCTCCAGAGACTGCCGCTCATTCCAAAGCTCTGCTGTTCAAATCCTAACGCATGGAAATGCTGGAAAGGATCGTCAGGATCTGCGGACAGAGAAACAGAGGCTGGGAATTTCGGGTCCTGGCCTAAGTCGGGCCTAGTGGTTATACCCACCGAATCGGGCGTGAGCTAATGTTTCGAGACCAATGTCAGTCTTCCCCACAACTAGAGAGAGGTGAAGATGTGCTGGGTTTTATGCTGTTGAACTATGAGGGGAGCGGAGGCTGGGGCGGAACAGAAGGTCAGGGATCGTTCGGGGGGGCGAAAGAGACCAAATGGAACACAAGACAATGGGAGTGATAATGATTGTATTAAAGGCCCTGATCCAGAATGGGTGTCAATAGCAGAACAGAGATCAACACTGTCTGATTGTGAAACTAGCAGAGAGGGAGGCACAGTGGTTAGCACTACTGCCTCACAGCACCAGGGACCCTTGACAAAGCCCCTCTGGTCTACCACGACTACCTCTGGAGCAGAGATCTCCCGCCGTCTCGCCAGCGCCTCGCCAGGATCATTGCGACTACGTTTAGGAGTGAGATTGGTCTCCCTGACCCGCATTCCGTCGAGTATCTGTCTTTTTTGGGTATCAGCGCTATTGAGGCTCGGGCCAGACTTGGTGGCAGGGAGCCCCTGAGCAGCGAGTCTGCAAACATCCCCCCCAAGTGCAGGGCCAATGCTGGCGCAGGTTTTATATGGAAGTCCGCCGGGAATCTGTCCGACCCTGGCATTTCCTCCGCCTGCGTTGGTGCTCCCCATGGCTTCCCTCAGTTCTAATTGTGCTCCCTTGCCCCGTCTCCTACCTTCCCCCACGACCGGCGTGTCCAGTCCGTCGAGGAACTGCTTCATCTCCGAGTCCCCCCCCCGGGTTCTCGGAGGTGAACACATCCCTCGGTGAAGTTTGCAAATGTTCTCCGTTTTCAGAAATTGAACAATTGGGCTTGACGCACAGGCAGGTTTGAAAATCTCGGCTGGGGAGTGAGACTTATACACAGGGCTTTATGGTATGTAAACATGCTCAGAATATTATTTTTCTCTTTTGTAACCACAGCGCTCTGCAGCTGGGAAGCTCGTTGCGATAATCCAATCTGCATCTCATCAAATTAAGACTCGTTAACTCTGCCCTTTTCTTATTAGGGTAATTTCCTGCCCATATGTTCTGCAGACTCGAGCATCAATCTCCCCCGGACACGTTCACCCCACAAAATGGGCCTTTTATTCCCTTTTATCCACTCGATCTCCCCGCCCTCACTCACAGATATGAAAGCGTGAGCCTTTGCCATTGATTGTGCCGTTCTTCACCACTCAGCCTAAACGGTGTGTCATCCCGATATTCAGCTGCGTGGGGCATCACTGCCCAGCTCCACGCTCAGTTAGAAACACTCACTCACACTCAAAACTTTTCACAGATACATAAACACTGCATCGTCGCATTCATCCTCACATATACCAGCACTCCAACAAATTCGCACTCACACACACACTCACACGCTTACACTCATGCACACTTACAGATACACACACACGTGCACACTTGCACACAAATACACACTTGCACACACTGCCACACATACACACACACTAACACACAGTTACACACACTTACACACTTGCACACACGCAAACTCACACGTATACTTACATACAGTTGCACGCTCGCACACACTTAGATACAAACAAACACACACACTTACACATGGTTACACACTCACACACAGTTAGACACAAGCAAACTCACACACACACACAGACAGTTGCACACACACACACACACACACTTAAACACAATTACACACTCACACACACTTAGATACAAACAAACTCACACACACGTTTAAACACAGTTATACACACAAACTCACACACACTTAGACACAAGCAAATTCACATGCACACTCACAAGCACACTCACACACACTTAGATACAAACAAACTCACACACACGTTTAAACACAGTTATACACACAAACTCTCACACACACATTCTCATACACACAAACATACCCACACACATCCGCACACGGTGGGGAGGGCTCACGTGATGTGAGTGTGGGAGGGGTTGCGTTTTCACATGCTCTGGCTCGGGTCACCTTGTAATGCTTTATTTTATCCTGGTGCACAGTTCATATTTGCTTTTTCTTGGGGTATCTGTCTTGCGCTCTGTCCCCGGAGGATCCTGATTGGGGTTTTGCCAGGAGGGGCCGGGTTCAATCATGGAGAATCCCCGTTTGACTGGTCGGAATGGAATGAGGCGGGGCCCAGCTCGCAGTACCGTTGTTCCTGGCAAGGGGGCGCCCGCCTTGGCGTTGCTGTGTGCATGTGGGTGATGGCCGCCATTGAGAATGTTCCAGAATTCAGTTTGAGGACTTGCGAGGTGTCCTTGGGAGAATGGTGGAGGCGCAGGAGAGAACCCTTGCTTCGATGGAGCACTTTCCTTGGGAAGAGCCCACCTTTCGATTCGTTGAGCACTTGCTGTGTGGTTGGTGCGTCGTCTATGCTGACTGGGTTCGGGGGGGGTAGGGGCCGGACAAGGTGCGTCCGTGAAGCCGGAACTGGCGGGAAGAGGGGGGCGAATTCCCGACTGAGTTCGAAAATTGCCCGCCATGCTGTAGTCATTTTGATCTGGAGGGTGGGCACATCAGGTTCGAGAGAGCGCAGCCTTCAAGGCCTGGGGTCAGTTAGGCCCCCCGATCACTGCTCCTACCTTATCCTATTCACGATCTCGGCGTGAGGGGGCTAGGGTCGAGTCACTCCCCTACCCCCTCCCCCGCCCCTGGCTGGGGCCTAGCCTGTGGCCCCCAGGGTGGCGGGCGACGACGCAGTGGAAGTGAGGGTGCTTCGTTCGATGGAGTCTTTGAGAGATCCTGAGGAGTGTTGGATGATTCTGGTTTTGGCCTTCTCCAGCAACCCAGGCGGTGCTATTATCCCGCAATTCTTCAATAATCCTGGATGTTATTCCTCGTGATTATGCTGTCGTTTATTTATTGTTGTCTTTTCTCCTGAGCATGAGGGACAGCATCGCCTGGTCGGTCAAATATGAGATTGAGTTGACTGTGTGAAATGTTGGGCGCGATTCAACGGAAGTAAACCGATGTCCGGTTTTGGGGTTCCTGCGCCGGCCTGGAACCAACCCACCCTCCCCCCGCTTTCCAGCGCACTTTCCTGCTTTCTTATTACCTTGTGGAGTTTCTCTCCGCGGAGGGCCGCACTTGGTGGCCCAGCGGGAAAGGCCCTCGCGGATCGCCCCCACCATTTGTCTGGCTGCCCCAATCTGCCTTCATTCCACCCCCCCCCCACCCCCCCCCCCCCCCCCCCCCCGCAATTTTAGATCCACTTCCCCCCCCCCCCCCAATCCTTGGGAAGGCCCCAGGAACATTACACAACCCTCCACCTGGTAAAGGGGACCCCCCCCCACCTCCCCCCACCTCCCCCCACCCCCCGGGCCCAACCCTTGGCAGTGCCAACTTGGCACTACTTGTAACCTGAGAGATATCGGAATGGGAGGAAGCGAGTGGTGGCGCAGCCTGAGGTGGGGGTGGTCATTCCTCAGGTGGTTTGTTGCAGAGAGGATTTGTTTGGGTGCTTGTGTCTCTGTTGAAGCCACACTGTCGCGTTTATCCTTATGGTGGCGAGCAGTGCTGGGCGGTAGTTAATATTTGTAGTCTTTTTTTTCTTCCTCCCTTCTTCCAGGTGAGCAGGGCGCTGTTATAATTCCTGGTCTGATCCAGAGGAGGTGTTTCCTGGCTACGCCGGGAGGAGGGAGTCGCACCCGCCACCCCCCCTCCCCCCCCACCTTCCCGGGGATGTTCAATGGTTGGGTGTCTTGACAATTCTTCAACTCTTCGTGGCGGGCTATTCCTGGGCTGGAACTGGCACAATTATTCGTTTGATATTAGCGTAAATGGGGGGTTGGCGCACTGCCCTGGGTGTGGATGGTGAGACGCAGGACAGGTTGGGGTGTAGGTTTTAGGGTCCTGGAGGTTGCGGAGTTAACATTTGCTGCCTCACAGCGTCATGGACCGAGTTCGATTCCGACCACGGTGACTGTCTGTGAAGTTTGTACATTCTCCCCGTGTTTGCGTGGGTTTCCTCCGGTGCTCCGGTTTCCTCCCACAGCCCAAAGATGCGCAGGTTAGGTGGACTGTGTTGTGTTGGGCACTCTGGATCGTGGAACACATACAGGTCACCAACACTTGAAGTAGTGCAACACTATTTTATTGAGTCATTAACTGTTTAACATACTCTCACTGTGGGTTAACACGATACTAGCTTTAACTAAAGACCTTTGCCTTGTCCTAACCAGTCGATGCACTCAGCACATGGTGAATGTCTGTGCTGCAGGCTGTGAGCTCTGTGCTGCTAGCTAGCTGCAGCTCGAATGAGCGGGAACTCTGATGCCCCCTGTCTTTATAGTGCGTGTGCACTCACTGGTGATTGGCTGCGGTGTTGTGTGTGTTGATTGGTCCCACTGTGTGTCCATCAGTGTGTGTCTGCACCATGATATACTGGTGTATATTATGACGTCCCCCCTTTTATAAAAAAATGTACCTGTGTGGCAATAAATAGTGTATGGTGAGAATGTCCCGAACTACATGTGTGCGAAATATTTACAGGACTATGTACATGAGAACTAAGCTATTTACATGGGAAGGTGCCTGGTGCAGAAAAACAGTATGCAACAAGAATAACGAGATGAACACTATATACAAACCACTTAAACGATTAAACGGAAGAACAGAACAAATCAGAAAGTCTATAAGTCCACAAAGTTCACAAATTAAGTCTCTGAGGTTGGCGATGAATTCTGGTTGACCGCCTCAAGGGTGGGTCGGGAGCCGTCGGCTGAGGAGCGGGCTGGACTACGTCAGAGTGAGGAGGATGCAGAGTGACCGGATCTCCGCATAGTCCATGGCAGGGTCAGCAGGAGGGCGAGGCGACAGTGGAGGATCACGTAGCGAGCGTGGAACGGGACGAAGGGCACGTCGATTACGGCGCAGAATGGAGCCATCCGGTAGACGAACCAGGAACGAGCGGGGGGCTACCTGCCGAAGGACAACAGCAGTTGCAGACCAGCCACCATCCGGAAGATGGATGCGGACGTTGTCATCTGGAGCCAGAGCAGGGAGATCAGCTGCACGGGAGTCATGAGCCGCCTTGTGCTGTGCACGAGACATCTGCATCCGGCGAAAGACCGGAACGTGGTCGAGGTCTGGGACATGAATGGACGGCACAGTCGTCCTCAGGGTGCGACCCATGAGCAGCTGGGCTGGCGACAGGCCAGTGGACAGTGGGGCGGAGCGATAGGCCAGCAAGGCGAGGTAGAAGTCGGACCCAGCATCAGCAGCCTTGCAGAGGAGCCGTTTGACTATGTGGACGCCCTTCTCCGCTTTGCTGTTGGATTGGGGGTACAGGGGACTGGATGTCACATGGGCAAAATTGTACCGCCTGGCAAAGTTGGACCATTCCTGGCTGGCGAAGCAGGGGCCATTGTCCGACATATCCGTGAGCGGGATGCCGTGTCGAGCAAAGGTGTCCTTACAGGCACGGATGACTGCAGACGATGTGATGTTGTGCAAACGTATCACCTCCGGGTAATTTGAAAAGTAGTCCACGATCAGGCCTTAGTCTGTACCCAGCGCGTGAAACAGGTCGATGCTCACCTTGGTCCAAGGTGACGTGACCAACTCATGGGGCTGCAGGGTCTCACGTGGTTGGGCCGGCTGGAAGTGCTGACAGGTGGGGCAGTTGAGCACTGTTTGGCGATGTCGCCATTAATGCCGGGCCAGTACACTGCCTCTCGGGCCCGTCGGCGGCACTTCTCCACGCTAAGTGGCCCTCGTGTAGTTGTTCCAGGACGAGCTGGCGCATGCCGTGCGGGATGACAATGCGGTCCAGTTTCAGGAGAACACCATCGACTACCGCCAGATCATCTCTGACATTATAGAACTGCGGGCATTGGCCCCTGAGCTACCCGTCCGTTAGGTGGCGCATGACACGCTGTAGCAAAGGGTCAGCCGCTGTCTCGCGGCAAATTTGGATGAGGCATTCATCCGTGGCAGGTAGATTGGAGGCCACGAATGCCACATGGGCGTCAACCTGGCAGACGAATCCCGTTGGGTCACATGGAGTGTTGACTGCCCTGGAGAGAGCGTCAGCAACGATGAGGTCTTTGCCTGGGGTGTATACCAACTGGAAGTCATATCGCTGGAGCTTGAGAAGAATGCGCTGGAGGCGAGGCGTCATGTCGTTCAAGTCTTTCTGTATTTATTGACCAGCGGGTGATGGTCGGTCTCGACGGTGAATTGAGGAAGTCCGTACACATAATCGTGAAACTTAACAACACCAGTCAGAAGGCCCAGGCATTCCTTTTCTATCTGCGCGTAGCGCTGTTCCGTGGGGGTCATGGCGCGTGACGCATATGCAACGGGGGCCCATGATGACGCCTCATCGCGTTGCAGGAGCACTGCCCCAATGCCGGATTGGCTGGCATCGGTCGAAATTTTGGTCTCTTTTGCTGGATCAAAGAAAGCTAAGACCGGGCCCGTGGTGAGTTTGTTTTGAGTTCTCTCCATTCGCGCTCGTGGGCAGGGAGCCATTGGAAGTCTGTCGTCTTCCTGACCAGGTTCCTGAGAGCCGTGGTATGAGAGGCGAGGTAGGGAAGAACTTCCCTAAAAATTGACCATGCCCAGAAATCGGAGGGGACCGCCTTCTTGTCCTCTGGCGTTTTCATGGCTGTGATAGCAGCCACCTTGTCCGCATCCGGCCGCACACCCAACTGGGAGATGTGGTCCCCGAGGAACTTGAGTTCCGTCTGACCAAAAGAGCATTTGGCCCTGTTGAGGCGGAGGCCATGCTCACGTATACGTTTGAATACGCGCTGGAGGCGACTGACATGCTCCTGCGGGGTGGTGGACCAAATGATTATGTCGTCGACATAGACGCGAACACCTTCAATGCCTTCCATCATTTGTTCCATGATCCTATGGAACACTTCTGAAGCAGATATGATCCCAAACGGCATCCTGTTGTAACAATATCTGCAAAGGGGGTATTGAATGTACACAGTTTCCTGCTGGATTTGTCGAGCTGGATTTGCCAGAATCCTTTTGAGGTGTCGAGTTTGATGAAGGGCTCGGCGTGAGCCATCTCACACGTGAGCTCTTCGCGCTTGGGGACTTGGATAATGCTCCCTCATGATATTGCGATTCAGATCCTTGGGATCAATGCAAATTCTCAATTCGCCGGAAGGCTTTTTTACACATACCATGGAGCTGACCCAGTCGGTTGGTTCCGTGACTTGGAAATCACTCCTTGGTTCTGGAGGTCCTGCAGCTGCTGCTTGAGGCCGTCCTTAAGGGGGCTGAGACCCTGCGAGGCGCGTGCACCACAGGCGTGGCATTCTGTTTCAATAAGATCTTGTAGGTGTACGGGAGCGTGCCCATGCCTTCGAAGACGTCGTGGTGCTGGTCGATGATGGCGTTGAGTTGCGCCCTGAAGTCGGTGTCCTGAAAGGCAGACGTGTCATCAGGAGAGAGAGAGTGAACTCTCTGAACTCGGTTCAACAGCTTGCATGCCTGCGCGCCAAGCAGGGAGGCTTTCGAGGAGCCCACGATTTCAAAAGGAAGGATGGCTTTGCGTGACCTGTGCGTCACTTCAAGTTGGCTCGAGCCGCTGGCAGCAATGGCATTGCATTATAATCTAATAGCTGGCAGGCTGATGGCAGGATGGCTGGTTTGACACGAAGGCTTTGGAGGTCAGACCGCACAGTGAGATTGGCGGAGGCACCAGTGTCCAGGCCGTATTTGGGTTGACCGTCAGGGTGGCACACCACTCATCGTCTGGATCGATGCTGTATACCGACAGCGGCTGGTGTCGTTGCTTTGGGGACAGCCTGTTTTTTGTCACAACACCGACTCGAAAAGATGCCTTCGAGTCCTCGGTGTCACTGCTGTGTGGGAGGTCCGCATCGGACTCGGTGACCGTGGGTTGAATGCCCGAACATTCCTGCGAGGCTGGCTGGAGCGATATGAATTGGCAGGCTGAGCTGCTCGGCAGAAGGCAGCATAGTGGCCAAGTCTGCCACATCGTAGGCATTGTCGAGATTTGACACTCGGGAGGCTGACAAGCTGCAGTCGCAGACACACATTACACTCCCCACCACGCTCATCCCAGCCGACAAGATGTGCTGGAGCGCGCCCATCCCGCTGATGGGTCGGCTGGGGCCAGAGGGCACCTAGGGGGGTGTCCTGGGGGGAGACACCTTTACCACCCCTGGCCCGAAGTTCACAGTGGGCTGTGAACTCTCCCACCCTCCGTAAACTCCCCTACATCCTCCTACTCCTTCCAACAGTCTCCGACATTCGCCTGCACTCTCCGACATGTCCCTCCCCTCCCCTGCACTCCTCTACAGTCTCTTACACACTCCTGAACACTCCCCTGTCACCCCGACACTCTCCTACACTTCCCTACACCCCCTGCACCCTCCTACAATCTCCTACCCTGCCCTGCACTCCCCTACACCCTCCTACACTATACACTCTCCTACACCGCCCTGCACTCTCCTCAACTCTCCTCCATTCTCCTACCGTCCCTTAGATTCCCTTACATTGCTCTACATTCCCTATACCCTCCTAAGTCTCCATAACTCTCCTTTAATCCCCTAGATTCCCCTCTGAACTCCTGCACACTTCTACACTCCCCTGAACCCGCCTGACCAGGGCTCACAGCTCCCCCCCCCCGCCCCGGGCAGCCAGATAGTGAACAGGACATTGGACCCAGGCGACCCGGACAAGCTGCTCCCTCTGCGCTCCTCCTCTACATTGGGGAGACGAAACACGGATTCGATGGCCCCAAGCATTTCCCCGGCCTTCCTGTCGCTTGCCATTTCAGCTCAACATCTGGCCCTCGTGCCCCGTTTTGTCCAATCTGGGCCTGCTGCGACGTTCCAGTGACGCCCAGCGCAAACTGGAGGAACCGCGCTTCATCTTCCGATCAGGCACGCCCGCGCTTCACACTGAGTTCAACACCTTCAGACTGTGAACTCTTTCCTCCACCTTCACCCCCTTTCCCAATCCAAATTGTTTGTCCCAAATCCACCACTTCAGCCACTCCCCACAGGGCCATCTGTCACTTACTCTGAAGTTTTGCTTTTACAGAACGCTGACCCTGGTTCTGCTATTAACACGTTCTGCTATCTTACCTTTACGCCGCTTATTAACAACCTCTTTAGTCTTTAACACTACCATTAACACTCCTTTTGTCTTCTGTCCCATGATGCCTCTGTTGACTCTCTCCTGAACTCCCACCAATCTCTGCTCTGAGAGTCGGCTCCACCCCCCTTTTAGGCAGTATGAAATCCATCACATGTCTCCCTCTCTTTAACTCTCTGGAAGAGTCATGCGGACCCGCAAGGTGAACTCGGTTACTCTCGCCACAGACCCTGCCAGGCCAGGTGAGTGTTTCAGAACTTTCCAGCTTTTCTCTCAGCAGACGTCAAGTCTGACTGAAGACCCCGAGCAGCACCATTGGGAGCAGGGGGGGTGAGCATGAAGAGAACACCGGGGGGGGGGGGTTTGGGAAGTTGAGGGGTCATGGAATCATAGAAGGCCTACAGTGCAGAAGGAGGCTATTCAGCCCATTGGGTCTGCACCGGCTCTTCGAACGTGCACTCTACGCATATCCACTCACCCCTCCCTATTCCCGTAACCCCATAAATTAGCCTGCACATCCCTGGGCGCTAAGGGGCAATTTAACACGGCCAATCCACCTAACCCGCACATCCCTGGGCGTTAAGGGGCAATTTAGCGTGGCCAATCCACCTAACCCGCACATCCCTGGGCGCTAAGGGGCAAGTTAACGCGGCCAATCCACCTAACCTACACATCTTTGGACACTGAGGGGCAAGTTAACGCGGCCAGTCCACCTAAACTGCACATCCCTGGGCGCTAAGGGGCAATTTAACACGGCCAATCCACCTAACCTGCACATCTTTGGACACTGAGGGGCAATTTAGCACGGGCCAATCCACCTAACCCACACATCTTTGGACACTGAAGGGCAATTTAGCACGGCCAATCCACCTAACCTGCACATCTTTGGACACTGAGGGGCAATTTAGCGTGGCCAATCCACCTAACCTGCACATCTTTGGACACTAAGGGGCAATTTAGCACGGCCAATCCACCTAACCTGCCCATCTTTGGACACTAAGGGACAATTTAGCGTGGCCAATCCACCTAACCCACACATCTTTGGACACTGAAGGGCAATTTAGCACGGCCAATCCACCTAACCTGCACATCTTTGGACACTAAGGGGCAATTTAACACGGCCAATCCACCTAACCTGCACATCTTTGGACACTAAGGGACAATTTAGCACGGCCAATCCACCTAAACCGCACATCTTTGGACATTGAAGGGCAATTAGCATGGCCAATCCACCTAACCTACACATCTTTGACACTGAGGGGCAATTTAGCATGGCCAATCCACCTAACCCACACACCTTTGGACACTGAGGGGCAATTTAACACGGCCAGTCCACCTAAACTACACATCCCTGGGCGCTAAGGGGCAATTTAACACGGCCAATCCACCTAAACTGCATGTCCTGGGCACTAAAGGGCAATTTAACACGGCCAATCCACCTAACCTCCACATCTTTGGACACTAAGGGGCAATTTAACACGGCCAATCCACCTAACCTGCACATCTTTGGACACTAAGGGACAATTTAACACGGCCAATCCACCTAACCCACACACCTTTGGACACTGAGGGGCAATTTAGCATGGCCAATCCACCTAACCCACACACCTTTGGACACTGAGGGGCAATTAGCACGGCCAATCCACTAACCCGCACATCTTTTGATCTCCCAACTGACCCGACCAGTCCCGCTCCTCACTCCAGGCAGCCTCACTGTGCCAAGTTTCCTACATTTCTAGAATTCTGAAGTCAGTGAAAGTGGTAATGGTTTTGGGAAGGAAGTGTGGAGAGGCCACAGCTGACACCAGC
>NW_027309418.1:0-35403 GCF_047496885.1 Scyliorhinus torazame | reverse complement strand
AAATGCTCGGCAGAGAGGTAGATTTTAAATATCACTGTAAAGGAGAGAGAGTCGGGGAGAGGTTCAGGGAAGGAATTCCAGGCCATTTTCAGAGGCATGATTTAAATCGGGGATATACGTGAGACCGGAATGAGACGCACGCAGATATGTGGGACTGACGGCAAGAACAGAGAAATAGGAGGTGTCCATTCGGCCCATCAAGCCTGCTCCACAACTCAATCAGACCCTGGCTGGTGTCTGGCTTCAATTCCTCCTTCCCGCCCAATCCCGAAATTCCTGGAGACACCGTAAATCTGCCTATCCCAGCTTTAAATATATCCCACACTGGAGCGTCCAATCCAAAGATTCGCAATCCTCTAGGGCAGCACGGTAGCACAGTGGCTAGCACAATTGCTTCACAGCTCCAGGGTCCCAGGTTCGATTCCGGCTTGGGTCACTGTCTGTGCAGAGTCTGCACGTCCTCCCCGTGTGTGCGTGGGTTTCCTCCGGGTGCTCCGGTTTCCTCCCACAGTCCAAAGATGTGCAGGTTAGGTGGATTGGCCGTGATAAATTGCCCTTAGTGTCCAAAATTGCCCTTAGTGTTGGGTGGGGTTGCTGGGTTATGGGGATAGGGTGGAGGTGTGGACCTTGGGTAGGGTGCTCTTTCCAAGAGCCGGTGCAGACTCGATGGGCCGAATGGCCTCCCTCTGCACTGTAGAAAATTCTATGATTCTAAGTGAAGGAATTTCTCCTCATCACAATCTGTCCCCTGATCTGGAGTCTTACCCCTGGAGGGCAAGGAGGGTAGCGGGGATTTAGCACCCGAGCAGTGCTGCCAGAGCCAGTCCACGGCACCAGAGTGGGTACAGGACAAACAGAGACAGCCGATTGGGTAACATGGCGTGTGTGGCGCTGCGGACCTGGATTCAGGACGTGTTGTCTCCCAGGTGCTAACGTCAAGATTCACGTCGGGCAGAAGGAGGGAGGGGTTCTGCAGTCAGAATTCTGGGAACTAGCAAGCAGCTCTCAAAAGCAGGAAAGTTTCAATTTTAATAGTTCATAGATTATCATAGAATTTACAGTGCAGGAGGCGGCCATTCGGCCCATCGAGTCTGCACCGGCTCTTGGAAAGAGCACCCTACCCAAGGTCAACACCTCCACCCTATCCCCATAACCCCACCCAACACCAAGGGCAATTTTGGACACGAAGGGCAATTTATCACGGCCAATCTACCTAACCTGCACATCTTTGGACTGTGGGAGGAAACCGGAGCACCCGGAGGAAACCCACGCACACACGGGGAGGATGTGCAGACTCCGCACAGACAGTGACCCAAGCCGGAATCGAACCTGGGACCCTGGAGCTGTGAAGCAATTGTGCTAACCACAATGCTACCGTGCTGCCCTAGTTATTTACAACTAGTTTGTAGTTTAGTTATGGCATTAGTTAAATAATCAAAGCAGGCCAACCCAATATGCTTTTATGCTGAATTCTGGGACACTAGCTCATCATTTGGTCTCAGCATCACATTCACACTTGACAAGGGAGTAAAACGTACGGCCCTTAAACCAGTGCAGCGACAGCACACGTGGGGAAGCATCCACCTCGCTTGTAATTCTCACTCCAGGGAAGGTTCACCGAGTTCATTCTGGGTTTAAAGGGGTTTTCTTGTGAGGAGAGGTTGAGTAGGTTGGGTCTGTGCTCATTGGAATTTAGAAGAATGAGAGGCGACCTTACTGAGACGTATCGGATTCTCAGGGGGTTTGACAGGGTCGATGCTGAGAGGCTGTTTCCCCTTGTGGGAGAGTCTGGGATCAGAGGGCAGAATCTCAGAGTGAGGGGTTGTCTAGTTAAGACACAGATGAGGAGGAATTTCTTCTCTCAGAGGGGAGAGTGTTGGTGGAATTCTTTATAATAATAATCTTTATTGTCACAAGTAGGCTGACATTAACACTGCAATGAAGTTACTGTGAAAAGCCCCAAGTCGCCACATTCCGCGCCTGTTCGGGTAACGGAGGGAGAATTCAGAATGTCCAAATTACCTAACAGCACGTCTTTCGGGGCTTGTGGGAGGAAACCGGAGGAAACCCACACAGACACGGGGGAGAACGTGCAGACTCCGCACAGACAGTGACCCAAGCCGGGAATCGAACCTGGGACCCTGGCGCTGTGAAGCAATAGTGCTAACCACTCTGCTACCACAGAGAACTGTAGAGGCAAGGTCGTTAAGTATGTTCAAGGCTGAGAGACAGATTGTTAATCAGGGAGGGAATCGAGGGTTATGGGGATAAAGTGGGAAAGTGGAGTTGAGGATTATATCAAGTCAGCCATGACCTCATTGAATGGCAGAGCAGACTCGATGGGCCGAATGGCCTCCTTCTGCTCCAATGCCTTATGGTCAAGTAAAATTATCAGCTCAGTTTTCTAAATTCAGAGACCTATTATGTAAAGAAAAACAAGTGTTAAAATCCATCTGGTGCATGGAGTGCAGTTTAACTTGTGATGTTTAAAAGAAGTCACTTTCTTCCACAGTATGTAACCATCTTGATTAAGTAAGTTTAGAATTAAGTTCTGTAATTAGCTTTTGAAAACTCAGCAGTTCTTTTAAATTTGATAGTTGAACGTGTTGTGTTATATTTAGCACAATAAGGAGGTCACAAAGATGATTAGTGAGGGGAGGGCGGTGGATGTTGTTTACATGGACTTCAGTAAAGCCTTTGACAAGGTGCCTCATGGCAGACTGGTACAAAAGGTGGAGTCACACCTGATCGAGGTGAGGTGGTAAGATGGATACAGGACTGGCTCGGTCACAGAGGTAAAGGGTAACAGTAGAAGGGCGTTTTTCTGAATGGAAGGTTGTGACTAGTGGTGTTCCACAGGGATCGGTGCTGGGGCCTCTGTTGTTTGTAGTGTACATAAACGATTTGGAGGAAAATGTAACCGGTCAGATTAGTAAGTTTGCGGATGACACCAAGGTTGGTGGAGTGGCAAATAGTGTTGAGGATTGTCAGAAAATACAGCAGGACATGGATAGGTTGGAGACTTGGGCAGAGAAATGGCAAATGGAGTTTAATCTAGACAAATGAGGTTATGCATTTTGGTAGATCTAACATAGAGAGGAAATATACCGTATACGGCAAAACTCTTGAGGAATATAGAAAGTCAGAGAGATCTGGGCGTGCAGGTCCACAGATCTTTGAAGGTGGCAACACAAGTGGACAAGGTAGTCAAGAAAGCATACGGAATGCTTGCCTTTATTGGACGGGGCATCGAGTATAAAAACTGGCAAGTCATGCTGCAGTTGTATAGAACCTTGGTACGGCCACACTTGGAATATTGCGCCCAATTCTGGTCGCCGCACTACGAGAAGGATGTGGAGGTTTTGGAGAGGGTGCAGAGGGGGTTTACCAGGATGTTGCCTGGTCTGGAGGGTGTTAGCTATGTGGAGAGGCTGAATAGACTCGGACTGTTTTCATTAGAAAGACTGAGGTTGAGGGGTGACCTGAGAGAGGTCTTCAAGATTATGAGGGGCATGGATAGAGTGGATGGACAGGCACTCTTTCCCAGGGTGGTGGGGTCAGTCACCAGGGGGCAGGGTTTAAGGTCTGTGGGTCAAAGTTTAGAGGAGATGTGCGAGGCAGGTTTTTTACACAGTGGGCGGTGAATGCCTGGAACGCGTTGCCAGGGGATGTTGTGGAAGCAGATACATTAACGGCGTTCAAAAGGCATCTTGAGAAACACAAGGATAGGATGGGTATAGAGGGATACGGCACAAGGAAGTGCTGAGGGTTTTGGCCAAGGTTGGTATCATGACCGGTACAGGCTTGGAGGGCCGAAGGGCCTGTTCCTGGGCTGTATTGTTCTCTGTACTCAAATTATTGATTCGAGGTGTATTTTACACAGACTGTAACTGCTGCATTTTCAGTTGACTTATACCAAGCACAGACAGACGGGTCCTCTCAGCAGCTACACATCGATAAATATCTGCTTTAATCAAGGTCCACAGGACATACTGATACCTATAGATCAATTAGATACTTGGAATCAATGTTCCCAGACATCACATGCTGTCTTATCGCAAACAAAACAGACACTAAAACCATTCTCACCATTCGATACATAACACAAAATAACATCCAAGAACGACCTACTTTGAAATCGTCTTTTATTATTTGAAGGTTCTGAGCAACTTTACCATTCTGTTTTCACAGTAACTCATTCCAAATAACAACAGAGAGAATGACATCACCCACAATGGCCTCAAAAAAGTCATTGACAGAGTGTGGAGGTAGTCAGAGGTTTAGTTTGTGTTGGAAGGGGAGCTGAGAAGGTTTCTGGAGAATACAGCCAGAGATTCTGCATTATTCTGACAGGGGGTCAGGTCCCTTTCTTTAAGCAGCTGTAAAGATCACTCTTTCCCAAGTGGAGTGTCTAAGACATCTCTGTACAGCAAGTGTTCCTGAGTCTGCTAATTGTATTTTAAAGTGGATTGGGATCGGAGATGGTTCTGTTGTTTGAGTGGGAGTAAAGATAGCAGTTAGGGGTTATTGCGTCACTGTATTGATTAGCATCGTTTAAGGGGTAATTGTAACTATTTGATGGTGTAATACTTTAACACTGTGTTTGTGATAAAGTTTGTTTTAATAAACCCGATCCCAATTTCATTATGAAATCACTCCCGGAGCGAGGAACCCTTTCTGCACAGTCTGACAAAATAACACTAAAGATTGGGCTTTCTGTCCAGTTTGTGTGCCACCGTTGGGGTCGGGTCCAGGATTGTAATGAGGGGAAAACTGCCTCTGCCCCAGACACTGAGCTCGGGGTTAGGGTTAGGGTTGCAGGGTGCTGGAGGGTGAAGCTGTGCAGGTGAAACCTGGCCCAATAGCAGCAGCAGTTTCAGGCTGGAGGGAAATGCCAATTGCCAAGGGCCCTTCTCACCTGAATTCCCCGCGCCGCAGCTTCTGCAGAGCTTGTGAGAAACACTGGGTGTACCGAACAGGGAGGCACAAATGTCCCTGAGACCTGCAAACAAAGACAGAGTGAGTCAGGTATCGGCAAATACAACTCACGGCAGCAGTAAGGTGCCTCACTCAGCAGTGAAACATCAGAGACCATTCAGCCCCTCCACTCCATGCTGCACAGCAGGATATTATCCCAATCACATTGACCCGGCCCAAACGCTTCATCACCATTTCCACAATCACCTCTCCAACTGAACCCGGAATTTGCTGCAGTCTCTGCCAGAATTATTAACCCAGGAAGTGAATCGTACAGTTTTACATCATCTCCCCACAGGTTTCTCCTGCTCTCCGTCCCAAATCCCTGTGATTTAATCTTCTATCCAGGGGCCGTTGTTCTAGATGCTTCACCGGAAACACTGCGTCATGTATCCTGTCCCGTTGTTCTAGATGCTTCACTGGAAACACTGCGTCATGTATCCTGTCCCATTCTAGATGCTCCTCTGGAAACACTGCGCCATGTATCCTATCCCGTTCTAGATGCTTCACGAGAAACACTGCATCATGTATCCTGTCCCATTCTAGATGCTCCTCTGGCAACACTGCACCATGTACCCTGTCCCGTTGTTCTAGATCCTTCACTGAAAACACTGCTCCATGTATCCTATCCCATTGTTCTAGATGCTCCTCTGGAAACACTGCGCCATGTATCCTATCCCGTTGTTCTATTTGTTTCACGGGAAACACTGCATCATGTCCCATTCTAGATGCTCCTCTGGCAACACTGCACCATGTATCCTGTCCCGTTGTTCTAGATGCTCCTCTGGAAACACTGCGCCATGTATCCTGTCCCGTTGTTCTAGATGCTCCTCTGGAAACACTGCGCCGTGTGTCCTATCCCGTTGTTCTAGATGCTTCACTGGAAACACTGCGTCATGTATCCTATCCCATTCTAGATGCTCCTCTGGAAACACTGCGACATGTATCCTGCCCCGTTCTAGATGCTTCACTAGAAACACTACGTCATGTATCCTATCCCATTCTAGATGCTCCTCTGGAAACACTGCGCCATGTATCCTATCCCGTTGTTCTAGATGCTTCACTGAAAACACTGCGCCATGTATCCTGTCCCGTTGTTCTAGATGCTTCACTGGAAACACTGCGTCATGTATCCTATCCCATTCTAGATGCTCCTCTGGAAACACTGCGACATGTATCCTGTCCCGTTGTTCTAGATGCTTCACTGGAAACACTGCGCCATGTATCCTATCCCGTTGTTCTAGATGCTTCACTGAAAACACTGCGCCATGTATCCTGTCCCGTTGTTCTAGATGCTTCACTGGAAACACTGCGCCATGTATCCTGTCCCGTTGTTCTAGGTGCTTCACTGGAAACACTGCGCCATGTATCCTATCCCATTCTAGACGTTTCACTGGAAACACTGCGCCATGTATCCTATCCCATTCTAGATGCTCCTCTGGAAACACTGCGCCATGTATCCTGCCCCGTTCTAGATGCTTCACTAGAAACACTACGTCATGTATCCTATCCCGTTGTTCTAGATGATTCACTGAAAACACTGCGCCATGTATCCTGTTCCGTTGTTCTAGATGCTTCACTGGAAACACTGCGCCATGTATCCTATCCCATTCTAGACGTTTCACTGGAAACACTGCGCCTTGTATCCTACACCGTTATAGATGCTACTCTGGAAACACTGCGCCATGTATCCTGTTGTTCTAGATGCTTCACTGGAAACACTGCGCCATGTATCCTATCCCATTCTAGATGCTTCACTAGAAACACTACGTCATGTATCCTATCCCGTTGTTCTAAATGCTTCACTGGAAACACTGCGCCATGTATCCTATCCCGTTCTAAATGCTTCACTGGAAACACTGCGCCATGTATCCTGTCCCGTTGTTCTAGATGCTTCACTGGAAACACTGCGCCATGTATCCTATCCCGTTCTAGATGCTCCTCTGGAAACACGGCGTCATGTATACTGTTGTTCTAGATGCTTCACTGGAAACACTGCGCCATGTATCCTATTCCATTCTAGCTGCTTCACTGGAAACACTGCGTCATGTATCCTGTCCCGTTGTTCTAGATGCTCCTCTGGAAACACTGCGCCATGTATTCTATCCCGTTCTAGATGCTTCGTTAGAAACACTGCGTCATGTATCCTATCCCGTTGTTCTAGATGCTTCACTGGAAACACTGCGTCATGTATCCTATCCCGTTGTTCTAGATGGTTCACTGGAAACACTGCGTCATGTATCCTATCCCGTTGTTCTAGATGCTTCACTGGAAACACTGCGCCATGTATCCTATCCCGTTGTTCTAGATGCTTCACTAGAAACACTGCGCCATGTATCCGATCCCATTCTAGATGCTTCACTGAAAACACTGCGCCATGTATCCTATCCCGTTCTAGATGCTTCACTGGAAACAGTGCGCCATGTATCCTGCCCCGTTCTAGATGCTTCACTGAAAACACTGCGCCATGTATCCTATCCCGTTCTAGATGCTTCACTGGAAACACTGCGCCATGTATCCTGCCCCGTTCTAGATGCTTCATTGAAAACACTACGTCATGTATCCTGTCCCATTCTAGAAGCTTCACTAGAAACACTGCGTCATGTATCCTATCCCGTTGTTCTAGATGCTTCACTGGAAACACTGCGCCATGTATCCTATCCCGTTGTTCTAGATGCTCCTCTGGAAACACTGCGCCATGTATCTTATCCCGTTCTAGATGCTCCACTGGAAACACTGCGCCATGTATCCTGCCCCGTTCTAGATGCGTCGCGGGAAACACTGCGCCATGTATCCTCACCCGTTCCAGATGCTTCACTAGAAACACTGCGTCATGTATCCTATCCTGTTCTAGATGCTTCACTGGAAACACTGCGCCATGTATCCTGCCCCGTTCTAGATGCTTCACTAGAAACACTGCGTCATGTATCCTATCCCGTTCTAGATGCTTCACTGGAAACACTGCGCCATGTATCCTGTCCCGTTGTTCTAGATGCTTCACTGGAAACACTGCGCCATGTATCCTGCCCCGTTCTAGATGCTTCACTGGAAACACTGCGCCATGTATCCTGTCCCGTTGTTCTAGAGGCTTCACTCGAAACACTGCGTCATGTCTCCTGTCCCGTTGTTCTAGATGCTTCACTGGAAACACTGCGCCATGTATCCTATCCCGTTCTAGATGCTTCACTGGAAACACTGCGCCATGTATCCTATCCCGTTCTAGATGCTTCACTGGAAACACTGTGCCATGTATCCTATCCCGTTCTAGATGCTTCACTGGAAACACTGCGACATGTATCCTGCCCCGTTCTAGATGCTTCATTGAAAACACTGCCCAATGTATCCTGTCCAATTCTAGAAGCTTCACTGGAAACACTGCGCCATGTATCCTATCCCGTTCTAGATGCTTTACTGGAAACACTGCGCCATGTATCCTGCCCCGTTCTAGATGCTTCATTGAAAACACTGCGCCATGTATCCTGTCCCATTCTAGAAGCTTCACTGGAAACACTGCGCCATGTATCCTATCCCGTTCTAGATGCTTCACTTGAAACACTGCGCCATGTATCCTGTCCCGTTCTAGATGCTTCACTGAAAACACGGCGTCATGTATCCTATCCCGTTCTAGATGCTCCTCTGGAAACACTGCGCCATGTATCCTATCCCGTTGTTCTAGATGCTTCACTGGAAACACTGCGCCATGTATCCTGTCCCGTTGTTCTAGATGCTTCACTGGAAACACTGCGCCATGTATCCTATCCCGTTCTACATGCTTCACTGGAAACACTGCGCCATGTATCCTATCCCGTTGTTCTAGATGCTTCACTGGAAACACTGCGCCATGTATCCTATCCCGTTCTAGATGCTCCTCTGGAAACACTGCGACATGTATCCTGTCCCATTCTAGAAGCTTCACTAGAAACACTGCGTCATGTATCCTATCCCGTTGTTCTAGATGCTTCACTGGAAACACTGCGCCATGTCTCCTATCCCGTTCTAGATGCTTCACTGGAAACACTGCGCCATGTATCCTGCCCCGTTCTCGATGCTTCACTGGAAACACTGCGCCATGTATCCTGTCCCATTCTAGAAGCTTCACTGGAAACACTGCGCCATGTATCCTGTCCCATTCTAGAAGCTTCACTGGAAACACTGCGCCATGTATCCTATCCCGTTCTAGATGCTTCACTGGAAACACTGCGTCATGTATCCTATCCCGTTCTAGATGCTTCACTTGAAACACTGCGCCATGTATCCTGTCCCGTTCTAGATGCTTCACTGAAAACACGGCGTCATGTATCCTATCCCGTTCTAGATGCTTCACTGGAAACACTGCACCATGTATCGTACCCCATTCTAGATGCTCCTCTGGAAACACTGCGCCATGTATCCTGTCCCGTTGTTGTAGATGCTTCACTGGAAACACTGCGCCATGTATCGTATCCCGTTCTAGATGCTTCACTGGAAACACTGCGCCATGTATCCTGTCCGGTTGTTCTAGATGCTTCACTGGAAACACTGCGCCATGTATCGTACCCCATTCTAGATGCTCCTCTGGAAACACTGCGCCATGTATCCTGTCCGGTTGTTCTAGATGCTTCACTGGAAACACTGCGCCATGTATCCTATCCCGTTCTAGATGCTCCTCTGGAAACACTGCGTCATGTATCCCGTTGTTCTAGATGCTTCACTGGAAACACTGCGTCATGTATCCTATCCCATTCTAGATGCTTCACTAGAAACACTGCGTCATGTATCCTATCCCGTTGTTCTAGATGCTTCACTGGAAACACTGCACCATGTATCCTGTCCCGTTGTTCTAGCTGCTTCACTGGAAACACTGCGCCATGTATCCTGCCCTGTTCTAGATGCTTCACTGGAAACACTGCGCCATGTATCCTATCCCGTTCTAGATGCTTCACTTGAAACACTGCGTCATGTCTCCTATCCCGTTGTTCTAGATGCTTCACTGGAAACACTGTGTCATGTATCCTATCCCGTTCTAGATGCTTCACTTGAAATACTGCGTCATGTATCCTATCCCGTTGTTCTAGATGCTTCACTGGAAACACTGCGCAATGTATCCTGCCCCGTTCTAGATGCTTCAAGGGAAACACTGCGCCATGTATCCTATCCCGTTGTTCTAGATGCTTCACTTGAAACACTGCGCCATGTATCCTATCCCGTTGTTCTAGATGCTTCACTGAAAACACTGCGCCATGTGTCCTATCCCATTCTAGATGCTTCACTGGAAACACCGCGCCATGTATCCTATCCGGATGTTCTAGATGCTCCTCTGGAAACACTGCGCCATGTATCCTATCCGGATGTTCTAGATGCTCCTCTGGAAACACTGCGCCATGTATCCTATCCCGTTCTCGATGCTTCACTAGAAACACTGCGTCATGTATCCTATCCCGTTCTAGATGCTTCACTGGAAACACTGCGCCATGTATCCTGTCCCGTTCTGGATGCTTCACTGGAAACACTGCGTCATGTATCCTATCCCGTTCTAGATGCTTCACGAGAAACACTGCGCCATGTATCCTATCACGTTCTCGATGCTTCACTGAAAACACCGCGCCGTGTATCCTGCCCCGTTCTAGATGCGTCACTGGAAACACCGCACCATGTATCCTGCCTCGTTCTAGATGCTTAACTGATAACACTGCATCATGTATCCTATCCCGTTCTAGATGCTTCACTGGAAACACTGCGTCATGTATCCTATCCCGTTGTTCTAGATGCTACACTGGAAACACTGCGCCATGTATCCTATCCCGTTGTTCTAGATGCTCCTCTGGAAACACTGCGCCATGTATCCTATCCCGTTCTGGATGCTTCACTGAAAACACTGCGTCATGTATCCTGTCCCATTCTAGATGCTTCACTGGAAACACTGCGCCATGTATCCTATCCCGTTCTAGATGCTTCACTGGAAACACTGCGTCATGTATCCTGTCCCGTTCTGGATGCTTCACTGGAAACACTGCGTCATGTATCCTATCCCGTTGTTCTAGATGTTCCTCTGCAAACACTGCGCCGTGTATCCTATCCCATTCTAGACGCTCCTCTGGAAACACTGCGCCATGTATCCTATCACGTTCTCGATGCTTCACTGAAAACACCGCGCCGTGTATCCTGCCCCGTTCTAGATGCGTCACTGGAAACACCGCACCATGTATCCTGCCTCGTTCTAGATGCTTCATTGGAAACACTGCGTCATGTATCCTATCCCGTTCTAGATGCTTCACTGGAAACACTGCGTCATGTATCCTATCCCGTTGTTCTAGATGCTACACTGGAAACACTGCGCCATGTATTCTATCCCGTTGTTCTAGATGCTCCTCTGGAAACACTGCGCCATGTATCCTATCCCGTTCTAGATGCTTCACTGGAAACACTGCGCCATGTATCCTATCCCGTTCTAGATGCTTCACTGGAAACACTGCGCCATGTATCCTGCCCGTTCTAGATGCTTCACTGAAAACACTGCGCCATGTATCCTATCCCGTTGTTCTAGATGCTTCACTGGAAACACTGCGCCATGTATCCTGCCCCGTTCTAGATGCTTCACTGGAAACACTGCGCCATGTATCCTATCCCATTCTAGATGCTTCACTTGAAACACTGCGTCATGTATCCTGTCCCGTTCTGGATGCTTCACTGGAAACACTGCATCATGTATCCTATCCCGTTGTTCTAGATGTTCCTCTGCAAACACTGCGCCATGTATCTTATCCCGTTCTAGACGCTGCTCTGGAAACACTGCGCCATGTATCCTATCCCGTTCTAGACGCTGCTCTGGAAACACTGCGCCATGTATCCTATCCCGTTCTAGATGCGTCACTGGAAACACTGCGCCATGTATCCTATCCCGTTGTTCTAGATGCTTCACTGGAAACACTGCGCCATGTATGCTATCCCGTTCTAGATGCTCCTCTGGAAACACTGCGTCATGTATCCTGTCCCGTTGTTCTAGCTGCTTCACTGGAAACACTGCGCCATGTATCCTATCCCGTTCTAGATGCTTCACTTGAAACACTGTGTCATGTATCCTATCCCGTTGTTCTAGATGCTTCACTGGAAACACTGCGCCATGTATCCTATCCCGTTCTAGATGCTTCACTGGAAACACTGCGCCATGTATCCTATACCGTTCTAGATGCTTCACTGGAAACACTGCGCCATGTATCCTATCCCGTTCTAAATGCTTCACTAGAAACACTGCGCCATGTATCCTATCCCGTTCTAGATGCTTCACTGGAAACACTGCGCCATGTATCCTATCCCGTTCTAGATGCTTCACTGGAAACACTGCGCCATGTATCCTGTCCCGTTGTTCTAGATGCTTCACTGGAAACACTGCGCCATGTATCCTGCCCCGTTCTAGATGCTTCACTTGAAACACTGCGCCATGTATCCTGCCCCGTCCTAGATGCTTCACTGAAAACACTGCGCCATGTGTCCTATCCCATTCTAGATGCTTCACTGGAAACACCGCGTCGTGTATCCTATCCCGTTCTAGGTGCTTCACTGAAAACACCGCGCCATGTATCCTGTCCCGTTCTAGATGCTTCACTGGAAACACCGCGCCATGTATCCTGCCCCGTTCTAGATGCTTCACTGAAAACACTGCGCCATGTATCCTGTCCCGTTCTGGATGCTTCACTGAAAACACCGCGCCATGTATCCTGCCCCGTTCTAGATGCGTCACTGGAAACACCGCACCATGTATCCTGCCTCGTTCTAGATGCTTCACTGGAAACACTGCGTCATGTATCCTATCCCGTTCTAGATGCTTCACTGGAAACACTGCGTCATGTATCCTATCCCGTTGTTCTAGATGCTTCACTGGAAACACTGCGCCATGTATCCTATCCCGTTGTTCTAGATGTTTCGCTGGAAACACTGCACCATGTATCCTATCCCGTTGTTCTAGATGCTCCTCTGGAAACACTGCGCCATGTATCCTATCCCGTTCTGGATGCTTCACTGGAAACACTGCGCCATGTATCCTGTCCCATTCTAGAAGCTTCACAGGAAACACTGCGCCATGTATCCTATCCCGTTCTAGATGCTTCACTGGAAACACTGCGCCATGTATCCTACCCCGTTCTAGATGCTTCACTGAAAACACTGCGCCATGTATCCTATCCCGTTCTAGACGCTCCTCTGGAAACACTGCGCCATGTATCCTATCCCGTTCTAGATGCGTCACTGTAAACACTGCGCCATGTATCCTATCCCGTTGTTCTAGATGCTTCACTGGAAACACTGCGCCATGTATCCTATCCCGTTCTAGATGCTCCTCTGGAAACACTACGTCATGTATCCTGTTGTTCTAGATGCTTCACTGGAAACACTGCGCCATGCATCCTATCCCGTTCTAGATGCTTTACTAGAAACACTGCGCCATGTATCCTGCCCCGTTCTAGATGCTTCATTGAAAACACTGCGCCATGTATCCTGTCCCATTCTAGAAGCTTCATTGGAAACACTGCGCCATGTATCCTATCCCGTTCTAGATGCTTCACTTGAAACACTGCGCCATGTATCCTGTCCCGTTCTAGATGCTTCACTGAAAACACGGCGTCATGTATCCTATCCGTTCTAGATGCTTCACTGGAAACACTGCGCCATGTATCCTATCCCATTCTAGATGCTTCACTTGAAACACTGCGTCATGTATCCTGTCCCGTTCTGGATGCTTCACTGGAAACACTGCATCATGTATCCTATCCCGTTGTTCTAGATGTTCCTCTGCAAACACTGCGCCATGTATCTTATCCCGTTCTAGACGCTGCTCTGGAAACACTGCGCCATGTATCCTATCCCGTTCTAGACGCTGCTCTGGAAACACTGCGCCATGTATCCTATCCCGTTCTAGATGCGTCACTGGAAACACTGCGCCATGTATCCTATCCCGTTGTTCTAGATGCTTCACTGGAAACACTGCGCCATGTATGCTATCCCGTTCTAGATGCTCCTCTGGAAACACTGCGTCATGTATCCTGTCCCGTTGTTCTAGCTGCTTCACTGGAAACACTGCGCCATGTATCCTATCCCGTTCTAGATGCTTCACTTGAAACACTGTGTCATGTATCCTATCCCGTTGTTCTAGATGCTTCACTGGAAACACTGCGCCATGTATCCTATCCCGTTCTAGATGCTTCACTGGAAACACTGCGCCATGTATCCTATACCGTTCTAGATGCTTCACTGGAAACACTGCGCCATGTATCCTATCCCGTTCTAAATGCTTCACTAGAAACACTGCGCCATGTATCCTATCCCGTTCTAGATGCTTCACTGGAAACACTGCGCCATGTATCCTATCCCGTTCTAGATGCTTCACTGGAAACACTGCGCCATGTATCCTGTCCCGTTGTTCTAGATGCTTCACTGGAAACACTGCGCCATGTATCCTGCCCCGTTCTAGATGCTTCACTTGAAACACTGCGCCATGTATCCTGCCCCGTCCTAGATGCTTCACTGAAAACACTGCGCCATGTGTCCTATCCCATTCTAGATGCTTCACTGGAAACACCGCGTCGTGTATCCTATCCCGTTCTAGGTGCTTCACTGAAAACACCGCGCCATGTATCCTGTCCCGTTCTAGATGCTTCACTGGAAACACCGCGCCATGTATCCTGCCCCGTTCTAGATGCTTCACTGAAAACACTGCGCCATGTATCCTGTCCCGTTCTGGATGCTTCACTGAAAACACCGCGCCATGTATCCTGCCCCGTTCTAGATGCGTCACTGGAAACACCGCACCATGTATCCTGCCTCGTTCTAGATGCTTCACTGGAAACACTGCGTCATGTATCCTATCCCGTTCTAGATGCTTCACTGGAAACACTGCGTCATGTATCCTATCCCGTTGTTCTAGATGCTTCACTGGAAACACTGCGCCATGTATCCTATCCCGTTGTTCTAGATGTTTCGCTGGAAACACTGCACCATGTATCCTATCCCGTTGTTCTAGATGCTCCTCTGGAAACACTGCGCCATGTATCCTATCCCGTTCTGGATGCTTCACTGGAAACACTGCGCCATGTATCCTGTCCCATTCTAGAAGCTTCACAGGAAACACTGCGCCATGTATCCTATCCCGTTCTAGATGCTTCACTGGAAACACTGCGCCATGTATCCTACCCCGTTCTAGATGCTTCACTGAAAACACTGCGCCATGTATCCTATCCCGTTCTAGACGCTCCTCTGGAAACACTGCGCCATGTATCCTATCCCGTTCTAGATGCGTCACTGTAAACACTGCGCCATGTATCCTATCCCGTTGTTCTAGATGCTTCACTGGAAACACTGCGCCATGTATCCTATCCCGTTCTAGATGCTCCTCTGGAAACACTACGTCATGTATCCTGTTGTTCTAGATGCTTCACTGGAAACACTGCGCCATGCATCCTATCCCGTTCTAGATGCTTTACTAGAAACACTGCGCCATGTATCCTGCCCCGTTCTAGATGCTTCATTGAAAACACTGCGCCATGTATCCTGTCCCATTCTAGAAGCTTCATTGGAAACACTGCGCCATGTATCCTATCCCGTTCTAGATGCTTCACTTGAAACACTGCGCCATGTATCCTGTCCCGTTCTAGATGCTTCACTGAAAACACGGCGTCATGTATCCTATCCGTTCTAGATGCTTCACTGGAAACACTGCGCCATGTATCCTACCCCGTTCTAAATGCTCCTCTGGAAACACTGCACCATGTATCCTGTCCCGTTGTTCTAGATGCTTCACTGGAAACACTGCGCCATGTATCCTATCCCGTTCTAGATGCTCCTCTGGAAACACTGCGTCATGTATCCTGTTGTTCTAGATGCTTCACTGGAAACACTGCGTCATGTATCCTATCCCATTCTAGATGCTTCACTAGAAACACTGCGTCATGTATCCTATCCCGTTGTTCTAGATGCTTCACTGGAAACACTGCGCCATGTATCCTGTCCCGTTGTTCTAGCTGCTTCACTGGAAACACTGCACCATGTATCCTATCCCGTTCTAGATGCTTCACTGGAAACACTGCGCCATGTATCCTATCCCGTTCTAGATGCTTCACTGGAAACACTGCGCCATGTATCCTGTCCCGTTGTTCTAGCTGCTTCACTGGAAACACTGCACCATGTATCCTATCCCGTTCTAGATGCTTCATTGGAAACACTGCGCCATGTATCCTATCCCGTTCTAGATGCTTCACTGGAAACACTGCACCATGTATCCTATCCCGTTCTAGATGCTTCATTGGAAACACTGCGTCATGTATCCTGCCCCGTTCTAGATGCTTCACTGGAAACACTGCGCCATGTATCCTATCCCGTTCTAGATGCTGCACTTGAAACACTGCGCCATGTATTCTATCCCGTTCTAGATGCTTCACTGGAAACACTGCGCCATGTATCCTATCCCGTTGTTCTAGATGCTTCACTGGAAACACTGCGCCATGTATTCTATCCCGTTGTTCTAGATGCTTCACTGGAAACACTGCGTCATGTATCCTGCCCCGTTCTAGATGCTTCGTTAGAAACACTGCGTCATGTATCCTATCCCGTTCTAGATGCTTCACTGGAAACACTGCGCCATTTATCCTATCCCGTTGTTCTAGATGCATCACTGGAAACACTGCGTCATGTGTTCTGCCCCGTTCTAGATGCTTCGTTAGAAACACTGCGTCATGTATCCTATCCCGTTGTTCTAGATGCTTCACTGGAAACACTGCATCATATATCCTATCCCGTTGTTCTAGATGCTTCACTAGAAACACTGCGCCATGTATCCTATCCCGTTCTAGATGCTTCGTTAGAAACACTGCGTCATGTACCCTATCCCGTTCTAGATGCTTCACTGGAAACTCTGCGCCATGTATCCTATCCCATTCTAGATGCTTCACTGAAAACACTGCGCCATGTATCCTATCCCGTTTTTCTAGATGCTTCACTAGAAACACTGCGCCATGTATCCTATCCCGTTCTAGATGCTTCACTGAAAACACTGCGCCATGTATCCTGCCCCGGTCTAAATGCTTCATTGAAAACACTGCGACATGTATCCTGTCCCATTCTAGAAGCTTCACTAGAAACACGGCGTCATGTATCCTATCCCGTTGTTCTAGATGCTTCACTGGAAACACTGCGCCATGTATCCTGTCCCGTTGTTCTAGATGCTTCACTGGAAACACTGCGCCATGTATCCTGCCCCGTTCTAGATGCTTCACGGGAAACACTGCGCCATGTATCCTATCCCGTTGTTCTAGATGCTCCTCTGGAAACACTGCGCCATGTATCCTATCCCGTTCTAGATGCTCCACTGGAAACACTGCGCCATGTATCCTGCCCCGTTTAGATGCGTCACGGGAAACACTGCGCCATGTATCCTATCCCGTTCTAGATGCTTCACCACAAACACTGCGTCATGTATCCTATCCCGTTCTAGATGCTTCACTGGAAACAGTGCGCCATGTATCCTGCCCCGTTCTAGATGCTTCACTAGAAACACTGCGTCATGTATCCTATCCCGTTCTAGATGCTTCACTGGAAACACTGCGCCATGTATCCTGTCCCGTTGTTCTAGATGCTTCACTGGAAACACTGCGCCATGTATCCTGCCCCGTTCTAGATGCTTCACTGGAAACACTGTGTCATGTATCCTATCCCGTTCTAGATGCTTCATTGGAAACACTGTGCCATGTATCCTATCCCGTTCTAGATGCTTCACTGGAAACACTGCGCCATGTATCCTGCCCCGTTCTAGATGCTTCACTGGAAACACTGTGTCATGTATCCTATCCCGTTCTAGATGCTTCACTGGAAACACTGCGCCATGTATCCTGTCCCGTTGTTCTAGAGGCTTCACTCGAAACACTGCGCCATGAATCCAGTCCCGTTCTAGATGCTTCACTGGAAACACTGCGCCATGTATCCTGTCCCGTTGTTCTAGATGCTTCACGGGAAACACTGCGCCATGTATCATGCCCCGTTCTAAATGCTTCACTTGAAACACTGCGTCATGTATCCTATCCCGTTCTAGATGCTTCACTGGAAACACTGCGCCATGTCTCCTATCCCGTTCTAGATGCTTCACTGGAAACACTGCCATGTATCCTATCCCGTTCTCGATGCTTCACTGGAAACACTGCGCCATGTATCCTGTCCCATTCTAGAAGCTTCACTGGAAACACTGCGCCATGTATCCTGCCCCGTTCTAGATGCTTCATTGAAAACACTGCGCCATGTATCCTGTCCCATTCTAGAAGCTTCACTGGAAACACTGCGCCATGTATCCTATCCCGTTCTAGATGCTTTACTGGAAACACTGCGCCATGTATCCTACCCCGTTCTGGATGCTTCACTGGAAACACTGCGCCATGTATCCTGCCCCGTTCTAGATGCTTCACTGAAAACACTGCGCCATGTATCCTATCCCGTTGTTCTAGATGCTTCACTGGAAACACTGCGCCATGTATCCTGCCCCGTTCTAGATGCTTCACTGGAAACGCTGCGCCATGTATCCTATCCTGTTCTAGATGCTTCACTGGAAACACTGCGCCATGTATCCTGCCCCGTTCTAGATGCTTCACTGAAAACACTGCGCCATGTATCCTATCCCGTTGTTCTAGATGCTTCACTGGAAACACTGCGCCATGTATCCTGTCCCGTTCTAGATGCTTCACTGGAAACACTGCGCCATGTATCCTGCCCCGTTCTGGATGCTTCAGTGGAAACACTGCGCCATGTATCCTGTCCCATTCTAGATGCTTCACTGGAAACACTGCGCCATGTATCCTGTCCCATTCTAGAAGCTTCACTGGAAACACTGCGCCATGTATCCTATCCCGTTCCAGATGCTTTACTGGAAACACTGCGCCATGTATCCTATCCCGTTCTGGATGCTTCACTGGAAACACTGCGCCATGTATCCTGTCCCATTCTAGATGCTTCACTGGAAACACTGCGCCATGTATCCTATCCTGTTCTAGATGCTTCACTGGAAACACTGCGCCATGTATCCTGCCCCGTTCTAGATGCTTCACTGAAAACACTGCGCCATGTATCCTGTCCCGTTGTTCTAGATGCTTCACTGGAAACACTGCGCCATGTATCCTGCCCCGTTCTAGATGCTTCACTGGAAACACTGCGCCATGTATCCTATCCCGTTCTAGATGCTTCACTTGAAACACTGCGCCATGTATCCTATCCTGTTCTAGATGCTTCACTGGAAACACTGCGCCATGTATCCTGTCCCATTCTTGATGCTTCACTGGAAACACTGCGCCATGTATCCTGTCCCATTCTAGAAGCTTCACTGGAAACACTGCGCCATGTATCCTATCCTGTTCTAGATGCTTCACTGGAAACACTGCGCCATGTATCCTGCCCCGTTCTAGATGCTTCACTGAAAACACTGCGCCATGTATCCTATCCCGTTGTTCTAGATGCTTCACTGGAAACACTGCGCCATGTATCCTGCCCCGTTCTAGATGCTTCACTGGAAACACTGCGCCATGTATCCTGCCCCGTTCTAGATGCTTCACTGGAAACACTGCGCCATGTATCCTATCCCGTTCTAGATGCTTCACTACAAACACTGCGCCATGTATCCTGCCCCGTTCTAGATGCTTCACTGGAAACACTGCGTCATGTATCCTATCCAGTTGTCCTAGATGTTCCTCTGCAAACACTGCGCCATATATCCTATCCCGTTCTAGACGCTCCTCTGGAAACACTGCGCCATGTATCCTATCCCGTTCTAGATGCTTCACTGGAAACACTGCGTCATGTATCCTATCCCGTTATCCTAGATGTTCCTCTGCAAACACTGCGCCATATATCCTATCCCGTTCTAGACGCTCCTCTGGAAACACTGCGCCATGTATCCTATCCCGTTCTAGATGCTTCACCGGAAACACTGCGCCATGTATCCTGTACGGTTGTTCTAGATGCTTCATTGGAAACACTGCGCCATGTATCCTGCCCCGTTCTAGATGCTTCATTGGAAACACTGTGCCATGTATCCTATCCCGTTCTAGATGCTTCATTGGAAACACTGTGCCATGTATCCTATCCTGTTCTAGACGCTTCACTGGAAACACTGCGCCATGTATCCTATCCCGTTCTAAATGCTTCACTGGAAACACTACGTCATGTATCCTATCCCGTTCTAGATGCTTCACTGGAAACACTTTCGCCTTGTATCCTATCCCGTTCTAGATGCTTCACTGAAAACACTGCGCCATGTATCCTGCCCCGTTCTAGATGCGTCACTGGAAACACCGCACCATGTATCCTGCCCCGTTCTAGATGCTTCACTGGAAACACTGCGTCAGGTATCCTATCCCGTTCTAGATGCTTCACTGTAAACACTGTGCCATGTATCCTGCCCCGTTCTAGATGCTTCACGGGAAACACTGCGCCATGTATCCTATCCCGTTGTTCTAGACGCTTCACTGGAAACACTGCGCCATGTATCCTGCCCCGTTCTAGATGCTTCACTGAAAACACTGCGTCATGTATCCTATCCCCATTGTTCTAGATGCTTCACTGGAAAAACTGCGCCATGTATCCTATCCCGTTCTAGATGCTTCACTGGAAACACTGCGCCATGTATCCTATCCCGTTCTAGATGCTTCACTTGAAACACTGCGTCATGTATCCTGTCCCGTTCTGGATGCTTCACTGGAAACACTGCGCCATGTATCCTATCCCGTTCTAGATGCTTCACCACAAACACTGCGTCATGTATCCTGTCCCATTCTAGAAGCTTCACTGGAAACACTGCGCCATGTATCCTATCCTGTTCTAGATGCTTCACTGGAAACACTGCGCCATGTATCCTGCCCCGTTCTAGATGCTTCACTGAAAACACTGCGCCATGTATCCTATCCCGTTGTTCTAGATGCTTCACTGGAAACACTGCGCCATGTATCCTGCCCCGTTCTAGATGCTTCACTGGAAACACTGCGCCATGTATCCTGCCCCGTTCTAGATGCTTCACTGGAAACACTGCGCCATGTATCCTATCCCGTTCTAGATGCTTCACTACAAACACTGCGCCATGTATCCTGCCCCGTTCTAGATGCTTCACTGGAAACACTGCGTCATGTATCCTATCCAGTTGTCCTAGATGTTCCTCTGCAAACACTGCGCCATATATCCTATCCCGTTCTAGACGCTCCTCTGGAAACACTGCGCCATGTATCCTATCCCGTTCTAGATGCTTCACTGGAAACACTGCGTCATGTATCCTATCCCGTTATCCTAGATGTTCCTCTGCAAACACTGCGCCATATATCCTATCCCGTTCTAGACGCTCCTCTGGAAACACTGCGCCATGTATCCTATCCCGTTCTAGATGCTTCACCGGAAACACTGCGCCATGTATCCTGTACGGTTGTTCTAGATGCTTCATTGGAAACACTGCGCCATGTATCCTGCCCCGTTCTAGATGCTTCATTGGAAACACTGTGCCATGTATCCTATCCCGTTCTAGATGCTTCATTGGAAACACTGTGCCATGTATCCTATCCTGTTCTAGACGCTTCACTGGAAACACTGCGCCATGTATCCTATCCCGTTCTAAATGCTTCACTGGAAACACTACGTCATGTATCCTATCCCGTTCTAGATGCTTCACTGGAAACACTTTCGCCTTGTATCCTATCCCGTTCTAGATGCTTCACTGAAAACACTGCGCCATGTATCCTGCCCCGTTCTAGATGCGTCACTGGAAACACCGCACCATGTATCCTGCCCCGTTCTAGATGCTTCACTGGAAACACTGCGTCAGGTATCCTATCCCGTTCTAGATGCTTCACTGTAAACACTGTGCCATGTATCCTGCCCCGTTCTAGATGCTTCACGGGAAACACTGCGCCATGTATCCTATCCCGTTGTTCTAGACGCTTCACTGGAAACACTGCGCCATGTATCCTGCCCCGTTCTAGATGCTTCACTGAAAACACTGCGTCATGTATCCTATCCCCATTGTTCTAGATGCTTCACTGGAAAAACTGCGCCATGTATCCTATCCCGTTCTAGATGCTTCACTGGAAACACTGCGCCATGTATCCTATCCCGTTCTAGATGCTTCACTTGAAACACTGCGTCATGTATCCTGTCCCGTTCTGGATGCTTCACTGGAAACACTGCGCCATGTATCCTATCCCGTTCTAGATGCTTCACCACAAACACTGCGTCATGTATCCTATCCCGTTCTAGATGCTTCACTGGAAACAGTGCGCCATGTATCCTGCCCCGTTCTAGATGCTTCACTAGAAACACTGCGTCATGTATCCTATCCCGTTCTAGATGCTTCACTGGAAACACTGCGCCATGTATCCTGTCCCGTTGTTCTAGATGCTTCACTGGAAACACTGCGCCATGTATCCTGCCCCGTTCTAGATGCTTCACTGGAAACACTGTGTCATGTATCCTATCCCGTTCTAGATGCTTCATTGGAAACACTGTGCCATGTATCCTATCCCGTTCTAGATGCTTCACTGGAAACACTGCGCCATGTATCCTGCCCCGTTCTAGATGCTTCACTGGAAACACTGTGTCATGTATCCTATCCCGTTCTAGATGCTTCACTGGAAACACTGCGCCATGTATCCTGTCCCGTTGTTCTAGAGGCTTCACTCGAAACACTGCGCCATGAATCCAGTCCCGTTCTAGATGCTTCACTGGAAACACTGCGCCATGTATCCTGTCCCGTTGTTCTAGATGCTTCACGGGAAACACTGCGCCATGTATCATGCCCCGTTCTAAATGCTTCACTTGAAACACTGCGTCATGTATCCTATCCCGTTCTAGATGCTTCACTGGAAACACTGCGCCATGTCTCCTATCCCGTTCTAGATGCTTCACTGGAAACACTGCCATGTATCCTATCCCGTTCTCGATGCTTCACTGGAAACACTGCGCCATGTATCCTGTCCCATTCTAGAAGCTTCACTGGAAACACTGCGCCATGTATCCTGCCCCGTTCTAGATGCTTCATTGAAAACACTGCGCCATGTATCCTGTCCCATTCTAGAAGCTTCACTGGAAACACTGCGCCATGTATCCTATCCCGTTCTAGATGCTTTACTGGAAACACTGCGCCATGTATCCTACCCCGTTCTGGATGCTTCACTGGAAACACTGCGCCATGTATCCTGCCCCGTTCTAGATGCTTCACTGAAAACACTGCGCCATGTATCCTATCCCGTTGTTCTAGATGCTTCACTGGAAACACTGCGCCATGTATCCTGCCCCGTTCTAGATGCTTCACTGGAAACGCTGCGCCATGTATCCTATCCTGTTCTAGATGCTTCACTGGAAACACTGCGCCATGTATCCTGCCCCGTTCTAGATGCTTCACTGAAAACACTGCGCCATGTATCCTATCCCGTTGTTCTAGATGCTTCACTGGAAACACTGCGCCATGTATCCTGTCCCGTTCTAGATGCTTCACTGGAAACACTGCGCCATGTATCCTGCCCCGTTCTGGATGCTTCAGTGGAAACACTGCGCCATGTATCCTGTCCCATTCTAGATGCTTCACTGGAAACACTGCGCCATGTATCCTGTCCCATTCTAGAAGCTTCACTGGAAACACTGCGCCATGTATCCTATCCCGTTCCAGATGCTTTACTGGAAACACTGCGCCATGTATCCTATCCCGTTCTGGATGCTTCACTGGAAACACTGCGCCATGTATCCTGTCCCATTCTAGATGCTTCACTGGAAACACTGCGCCATGTATCCTATCCTGTTCTAGATGCTTCACTGGAAACACTGCGCCATGTATCCTGCCCCGTTCTAGATGCTTCACTGAAAACACTGCGCCATGTATCCTGTCCCGTTGTTCTAGATGCTTCACTGGAAACACTGCGCCATGTATCCTGCCCCGTTCTAGATGCTTCACTGGAAACACTGCGCCATGTATCCTATCCCGTTCTAGATGCTTCACTTGAAACACTGCGCCATGTATCCTATCCTGTTCTAGATGCTTCACTGGAAACACTGCGCCATGTATCCTGTCCCATTCTTGATGCTTCACTGGAAACACTGCGCCATGTATCCTGTCCCATTCTAGAAGCTTCACTGGAAACACTGCGCCATGTATCCTATCCTGTTCTAGATGCTTCACTGGAAACACTGCGCCATGTATCCTGCCCCGTTCTAGATGCTTCACTGAAAACACTGCGCCATGTATCCTATCCCGTTGTTCTAGATGCTTCACTGGAAACACTGCGCCATGTATCCTGCCCCGTTCTAGATGCTTCACTGGAAACACTGCGCCATGTATCCTGCCCCGTTCTAGATGCTTCACTGGAAACACTGCGCCATGTATCCTATCCCGTTCTAGATGCTTCACTACAAACACTGCGCCATGTATCCTGCCCCGTTCTAGATGCTTCACTGGAAACACTGCGTCATGTATCCTATCCAGTTGTCCTAGATGTTCCTCTGCAAACACTGCGCCATATATCCTATCCCGTTCTAGACGCTCCTCTGGAAACACTGCGCCATGTATCCTATCCCGTTCTAGATGCTTCACTGGAAACACTGCGTCATGTATCCTATCCCGTTATCCTAGATGTTCCTCTGCAAACACTGCGCCATATATCCTATCCCGTTCTAGACGCTCCTCTGGAAACACTGCGCCATGTATCCTATCCCGTTCTAGATGCTTCACCGGAAACACTGCGCCATGTATCCTGTACGGTTGTTCTAGATGCTTCATTGGAAACACTGCGCCATGTATCCTGCCCCGTTCTAGATGCTTCATTGGAAACACTGTGCCATGTATCCTATCCCGTTCTAGATGCTTCATTGGAAACACTGTGCCATGTATCCTATCCTGTTCTAGACGCTTCACTGGAAACACTGCGCCATGTATCCTATCCCGTTCTAAATGCTTCACTGGAAACACTACGTCATGTATCCTATCCCGTTCTAGATGCTTCACTGGAAACACTTTCGCCTTGTATCCTATCCCGTTCTAGATGCTTCACTGAAAACACTGCGCCATGTATCCTGCCCCGTTCTAGATGCGTCACTGGAAACACCGCACCATGTATCCTGCCCCGTTCTAGATGCTTCACTGGAAACACTGCGTCAGGTATCCTATCCCGTTCTAGATGCTTCACTGTAAACACTGTGCCATGTATCCTGCCCCGTTCTAGATGCTTCACGGGAAACACTGCGCCATGTATCCTATCCCGTTGTTCTAGACGCTTCACTGGAAACACTGCGCCATGTATCCTGCCCCGTTCTAGATGCTTCACTGAAAACACTGCGTCATGTATCCTATCCCCATTGTTCTAGATGCTTCACTGGAAAAACTGCGCCATGTATCCTATCCCGTTCTAGATGCTTCACTGGAAACACTGCGCCATGTATCCTATCCCGTTCTAGATGCTTCACTTGAAACACTGCGTCATGTATCCTGTCCCGTTCTGGATGCTTCACTGGAAACACTGCGTGATGCATCCTATCCCGTTGTTCTAGATGTTCCTCTGCAAATACTGTGCCATGTATCCTATCCCGTTCTAGACGCTCCTCTGGAAACACTGCGCCATGTATCCTATCCTGTTCTAGATGCTTCACTGGAAACACTGCGCCATGTATCCTGCCCCGTTCTAGATGCTTCACGGGAAACACTGCGCCATGTATCCTATCCCGTTGTTCTAGATGCTCCTCTGGAAACACTGCGCCATGTATCCTATCCCGTTCTAGCTGCTCCTCTGGAAACACTGCGCCATGTATCCTGCCCCGTTCTAGACGCTTCACGGGAAAAACTGCGCCATGTATCCTGCCCCGTTCTAGATGCTTCACTGGAAACACTGCGTCATGTATCCTATCCCGTTGTTCTAGATGCTTCACTGGAAACACTGCATCATGTATCCTGTCCCGTTGTTCTAGATGCTTCACTGGAAACACTGCGTCATGTATGCTATCCCATTCTGGATGCTTCACTGGAAACACTGCGCCATGTATCCTGTCCCGTTGTTCTAGATGCTTCACTGGAAACACTGCGTCATGTATGCTATCCCATTCTGGTGCTTCACTGGAAACACTGCGCCATGTATCCTGTCCCGTTGTTCTAGATGCGTCACTGGAAACACTGCGCCATGTATCCTGCCCCGTTCTAGATGCTTCACTGGAAACACTGCGCCATGTATCCTATCCCGTTCTAGATGCTTCACTGGAAACACTGCGCCATGTATTCTATCCCGTTGTTCTAGATGCTTCACTGGAAACACTGCGTCATGTATCCTGCCCCGTTCTAGATGCTTCGTTAGAAACACTGCGTCATGTATCCTATCCCGTTCTAGATGCTTCACTGGAAACACTGCGCCATTTATCCTATCCCGTTGTTCTAGATGCATCACTGGAAACACTGCGTCATGTATTCTGCCCCGTTCTAGATGCTTCGTTAGAAACACTGCGTCATGTATCCTATCCCGTTGTTCTAGATGCTTCACTGGAAACACTGCATCATATATCCTATCCCGTTGTTCTAGATGCTTCACTAGAAACACTGCGCCATGTATCCTATCCCGTTCTAGATGCTTCGTTAGAAACACTGCGTCATGTACCCTATCCCGTTCTAGATGCTTCACTGGAAACTCTGCGCCATGTATCCTATCCCATTCTAGATGCTTCACTGAAAACACTGCGCCATGTATCCTATCCCGTTTTTCTAGATGCTTCACTAGAAACACTGCGCCATGTATCCTATCCCGTTCTAGATGCTTCACTGAAAACACTGCGCCATGTATCCTGCCCCGGTCTAAATGCTTCATTGAAAACACTGCGACATGTATCCTGTCCCATTCTAGAAGCTTCACTAGAAACACTGCGTCATGTATCCTATCCCGTTGTTCTAGATGCTTCACTGGAAACACTGCGCCATGTATCCTGTCCCGTTGTTCTAGATGCTTCATTGGAAACACTGCGCCATGTATCCTGCCCCTTTCTAGATGCTTCACGGGAAACACTGCGCCATGTATCCTATCCCGTTGTTCTAGATGCTCCTCTGGAAACACTGCGCCATGTATCCTATCCCGTTCTAGATGCTCCACTGGAAACACTGCGCCATGTATCCTGCCCCGTTTAGATGCGTCACGGGAAACACTGCGCCATGTATCCTATCCCGTTCTAGATGCTTCACCACAAACACTGCGTCATGTATCCTATCCCGTTCTAGATGCTTCACTGGAAACAGTGCGCCATGTATCCTGCCCCGTTCTAGATGCTTCACTAGAAACACTGCGTCATGTATCCTATCCCGTTCTAGATGCTTCACTGGAAACACTGCGCCATGTATCCTGTCCCGTTGTTCTAGATGCTTCACTGGAAACACTGCGCCATGTATCCTGCCCCGTTCTAGATGCTTCACTGGAAACACTGTGTCATGTATCCTATCCCGTTCTAGATGCTTCATTGGAAACACTGTGCCATGTATCCTATCCCGTTCTAGATGCTTCACTGGAAACACTGCGCCATGTATCCTGCCCCGTTCTAGATGCTTCACTGGAAACACTGTGTCATGTATCCTATCCCGTTCTAGATGCTTCACTGGAAACACTGTGTCATGTATCCTATCCCGTTCTAGATGCTTCACTGGAAACACTGCGCCATGTATCCTGTCCCGTTGTTCTAGAGGCTTCACTCGAAACACTGCGCCATGAATCCAGTCCCGTTCTAGATGCTTCACTGGAAACACTGCGCCATGTATCCTGTCCCGTTGTTCTAGATGCTTCACGGGAAACACTGCGCCATGTATCATGCCCCGTTCTAAATGCTTCACTTGAAACACTGCGTCATGTATCCTATCCCGTTCTAGATGCTTCACTGGAAACACTGCGCCATGTCTCCTATCCCGTTCTAGATGCTTCACTGGAAACACTGCCATGTATCCTATCCCGTTCTCGATGCTTCACTGGAAACACTGCGCCATGTATCCTGTCCCATTCTAGAAGCTTCACTGGAAACACTGCGCCATGTATCCTGCCCCGTTCTAGATGCTTCATTGAAAACACTGCGCCATGTATCCTGTCCCATTCTAGAAGCTTCACTGGAAACACTGCGCCATGTATCCTATCCCGTTCTAGATGCTTTACTGGAAACACTGCGCCATGTATCCTACCCCGTTCTGGATGCTTCACTGGAAACACTGCGCCATGTATCCTGCCCCGTTCTAGATGCTTCACTGAACACACTGCGCCATGTATCCTATCCCGTTGTTCTAGATGCTTCACTGGAAACACTGCGCCATGTATCCTGCCCCGTTCTAGATGCTTCACTGGAAACACTGCGCCATGTATCCTATCCTGTTCTAGATGCTTCACTGGAAACACTGCGCCATGTATCCTGCCCCGTTCTAGATGCTTCACTGAAAACACTGCGCCATGTATCCTATCCCGTTGTTCTAGATGCTTCACTGGAAACACTGCGCCATGTATCCTGTCCCGTTCTAGATGCTTCACTGGAAACACTGCGCCATGTATCCTGCCCCGTTCTGGATGCTTCAGTGGAAACACTGCGCCATGTATCCTGTCCCATTCTAGATGCTTCACTGGAAACACTGCGCCATGTATCCTGTCCCATTCTAGAAGCTTCACTGGAAACACTGCGCCATGTATCCTATCCCGTTCCAGATGCTTTACTGGAAACACTGCGCCATGTATCCTACCCCGTTCTGGATGCTTCACTGGAAACACTGCGCCATGTATCCTGTCCCATTCTAGATGCTTCACTGGAAACACTGCGCCATGTATCCTATCCTGTTCTAGATGCTTCACTGGAAACACTGCGCCATGTATCCTGCCCCGTTCTAGATGCTTCACTGAAAACACTGCGCCATGTATCCTGTCCCGTTGTTCTAGATGCTTCACTGGAAACACTGCGCCATGTATCCTGCCCCGTTCTAGATGCTTCACTGGAAACACTGCGCCATGTATCCTATCCCGTTCTAGATGCTTCACTTGAAACACTGCGCCATGTATCCTATCCTGTTCTAGATGCTTCACTGGAAACACTGCGCCATGTATCCTGTCCCATTCTTGATGCTTCACTGGAAACACTGCGCCATGTATCCTGTCCCATTCTAGAAGCTTCACTGGAAACACTGCGCCATGTATCCTATCCTGTTCTAGATGCTTCACTGGAAACACTGCGCCATGTATCCTGCCCCGTTCTAGATGCTTCACTGAAAACACTGCGCCATGTATCCTATCCCGTTGTTCTAGATGCTTCACTGGAAACACTGCGCCATGTATCCTGCCCCGTTCTAGATGCTTCACTGGAAACACTGCGCCATGTATCCTGCCCCGTTCTAGATGCTTCACTGGAAACACTGCGCCATGTATCCTATCCCGTTCTAGATGCTTCACTACAAACACTGCGCCATGTATCCTGCCCCGTTCTAGATGCTTCACTGGAAACACTGCGTCATGTATCCTATCCAGTTGTCCTAGATGTTCCTCTGCAAACACTGCGCCATATATCCTATCCCGTTCTAGACGCTCCTCTGGAAACACTGCGCCATGTATCCTATCCCGTTCTAGATGCTTCACTGGAAACACTGCGTCATGTATCCTATCCCGTTGTCCTAGATGTTCCTCTGCAAACACTGCGCCATATATCCTATCCCGTTCTAGACGCTCCTCTGGAAACACTGCGCCATGTATCCTATCCCGTTCTAGATGCTTCACCGGAAACACTGCGCCATGTATCCTGTACGGTTGTTCTAGATGCTTCATTGGAAACACTGCGCCATGTATCCTGCCCCGTTCTATATGCTTCATTGGAAACACTGTGCCATGTATCCTATCCCGTTCTAGATGCTTCATTGGAAACACTGTGCCATGTATCCTATCCTGTTCTAGACGCTTCACTGGAAACACTGCGCCATGTATCCTATCCCGTTCTAAATGCTTCACTGGAAACACTACGTCATGTATCCTATCCCGTTCTAGATGCTTCACTGGAAACACTTTCGCCTTGTATCCTATCCCGTTCTAGATGCTTCACTGAAAACACTGCGCCATGTATCCTGCCCCGTTCTAGATGCGTCACTGGAAACACCGCACCATGTATCCTGCCCCGTTCTAGATGCTTCACTGGAAACACTGCGTCAGGTATCCTATCCCGTTCTAGATGCTTCACTGTAAACACTGTGCCATGTATCCTGCCCCGTTCTAGATGCTTCACGGGAAACACTGCGCCATGTATCCTATCCCGTTGTTCTAGATGCTTCACTGGAAACACTGCGCCATGTATCCTGCCCCGTTCTAGATGCTTCACTGAAAACACTGCGTCATGTATCCTATCCCCATTGTTCTAGATGCTTCACTGGAAAAACTGCGCCATGTATCCTATCCCGTTCTAGATGCTTCACTGGAAACACTGCGCCATGTATCCTATCCCGTTCTAGATGCTTCACTTGAAACACTGCGTCATGTATCCTGTCCCGTTCTGGATGCTTCACTGGAAACACTGCGTGATGCATCCTATCCCGTTGTTCTAGATGTTCCTCTGCAAATACTGTGCCATGTATCCTATCCCGTTCTAGACGCTCCTCTGGAAACACTGCGCCATGTATCCTATCCTGTTCTAGATGCTTCACTGGAAACACTGCGCCATGTATCCTGCCCCGTTCTAGATGCTTCACGGGAAACACTGCGCCATGTATCCTATCCCGTTGTTCTAGATGCTCCTCTGGAAACACTGCGCCATGTATCCTATCCCGTTCTAGCTGCTCCTCTGGAAACACTGCGCCATGTATCCTGCCCCGTTCTAGACGCTTCACGGGAAAAACTGCGCCATGTATCCTGCCCCGTTCTAGATGCTTCACTGGAAACACTGCGTCATGTATCCTATCCCGTTGTTCTAGATGCTTCACTGGAAACACTGCATCATGTATCCTGTCCCGTTGTTCTAGATGCTTCACTGGAAACACTGCGTCATGTATGCTATCCCATTCTGGATGCTTCACTGGAAACACTGCGCCATGTATCCTGTCCCGTTGTTCTAGATGCTTCACTGGAAACACTGCGTCATGTATGCTATCCCATTCTGGTGCTTCACTGGAAACACTGCGCCATGTATCCTGTCCCGTTGTTCTAGATGCGTCACTGGAAACACTGCGCCATGTATCCTGCCCCGTTCTAGATGCTTCACTGGAAACACTGCGCCATGTATCCTATCCCGTTCTAGATGCTTCACTGGAAACACTGCGCCATGTATCCTATCCCGTTCTAGATGCTTCACTGGAAACACTGCGCCATGTATCCTATCCCGTTCTAGATGCTTCACTGGAAACACTGCGTCATGTATCCTGTCCCGTTCTAGATGCTTCACTGGAAACACTGCGCCATGTATCCTATCCCGTTCTAGATGCTCCTCTGGAAACACTGCGCCATGTATCCTGCCCCGTTCTAGATGCTTCACGGGAAACACTGCGCCATGTATCCTGCCCCGTTCTAGATGCTCCTCTGGATCCCTGCGTCATGTACCCTGCGCCATCCTTCAACTGTTGTAAACATTTCTATGATCTTACCCTGGGCAGCACAGTGAACAACAAAAAACAAATTATAGTACAGCACAGGAACAGGCCCTTCGACCCTCCAAGCCCGTGCCGACCATGCTGCCCGTCTAAACTAAAATCTTCTACACTTCCTGGGTCCGTATCCCTCTGTTCCCATCCTATTCATGTATTTGTCATGATGCCCCTTAAACGTCACTATCGTCCCTGCTTCCACCACCTGCTCCGGCAGCGAGTTCCAGGCACCCACTACCCTCTGTGTAAAAAACTTGCCTCGTACATCTACTCTAAACCTTGCCCCTCTCACATTAAACCTATGCCCCCAAGTAATTGACCGCTCTACCCTGGGGTAAAGCCTCTGACTATCCACTCTGTCCATGCCCCTCATAATTTTGTAGACCTCTATCAGGTCGCCCCTCAACCTCCGTCGTTCCAGTGAGAAAAGAACAGAGAATATTACAGCGCAGTACAGGCCCTTCGGCCCTCGATGTTGCGCGACCTGTGAAACCACTCTAAAGCCCATCTACACTATTCCCTTATCGTCCATATGTCTATCCAATGACCATTTGAATGCCCTTAGTGTTGGCGAGTCCACTACTGTTGCAGGCAGGGCATTCCACGCCCTTACTACTCTGAGTAAAGAACCTACCTCTGACATCTGTCCTATATCTATCTCCGCTCAATTTAAAGCTATGTCCCCTCGTGCTAGACATCACCATCCGAGGAGAAAGTCTCTCACTGTCCACCCTATCCAATCCTCTGATCATCATGTATGCCTCAATTAAGTCACCTCGGTTGAATAAACCAAGGTTATTCAACCTCTCCTCATAGCTAATGCCCTCCATACCAGGCAAATCTCTTCTGCACCCTCTCTAAAGTCTCCACATCCTTCTGGTAGTGTGGCGACCAGAATTAAACACTATACTCCAAGTGTGGCCTAACTAAGGTTCTATACAGCTGCAACATGACTTGCCAATTCTTATACTCAATGCCCCGGCCAATGAAGGCAAGCGTGCCGTATGCCTTCTTGACTACCTTCTCCACCCGTGTTGCCCCTTTCAATGACCTGTGGACCTGTACACCTAGATCTCTCTGACTGTCAATACTCGAGGGTTCTACCATTCACTGTATATTCCCTACCTGTGTTAGGCCTTCCGAAATGCATTACCTCACATTTGTCTGGATTAAACTCCATCTGCCATCTCTCCGCCCAAGTCTCCAAACAATCTAAATCCTGCTGTATCCTCTGACAGTCCTCATCGCTATCCGCAATTCCACCAACCTTTGTGTCGTCTGCAAACTTACTAATCAGACCAGTTACATTTTACTCCAAATCATTTATATATACTACGAACAGCAAAGGTCCCAGCACTGATCCCTGTGGAACACCACTGGTCACAGCCCTCCAATTAGAAAAGCATCCTTCCATTGCTACTCTCTGCCTTCTATGACCTAGCCAGTTCTGTATCCACCTTGCCAGCTCACCCCTCATCCCGTGTGACTTCACCTTTTGTACCAGTCTGCCATGAGGGACCTTGTCAAAGGCTTTACTGAAGTCCATATAGACAACATCCACTGCCCTACCAGCATCAATCATCTTTGTGACCTCCTCAGAAAACTTAGTCAAGTTAGTGAGACACGACTGCCCCTTCACAAAACCATGCTGCCTCTCACTAATACGTCCATTTGCTTCCAAATGGGAGTAGATCCTGTTCGGAGAATTCTCTCCAATAATTTCCCTACCACTGAAGTAAGGCTCACCGGCCTGTAGTTCCCTGGATTATCCTTGCTACCCTTCTTAAACAGAGAAACAACATTGGCTATTCTCCAGTCCTCCGGGACATCACCTGAAGACAGTGAGGATCCAAAGATTTCTGTCTGACAATGAGAGCAATTTCCTCTCCAGCCTCCTTCAGTGTTCTGGGGTAGATCCCATCAGGCCCTGGGGACTTATCTACCTTAATATTCTTCAAGACGCCCAATACCTCGTCTTTTAGGATCTCAATGTGACCCAGGCTATCTACACCCCCTTCTCCAGACTCAACAGCTACCAATTTCTTCTCTTTGGTGAATACTGATGCAAAGTATTCATTTAGTACCTCGCCCATTTCCTCTAGCTCCACACATAGATTCCCTTGCCTGTCCTTCAGTGGGCCCAACCTTTCCCTGGCTACCCGCTTGCTTTTTGTGTATGCGTAAAAAAGCCTTGGGATTTTCCTTAACCTTATTTGCCAATGACTTTTTGTGACCCATTTTAGCCCTCCTGACTCCTTGCTTAAGTTCCTTCCTACTTTCCTTATATTCCACGCAGGCTTCGTCTGTTCCCAGCCTTCTAGCCCAGAGAAATGCCTCCTTTTTCTTTTTGACGAGGCCTCCAATATCTCTCGTTATCCAAGGTTCCCTAAATTTCCCTAAATCTTCCTCACAGGAACATGCCGGTCCTGAATTCCTTTCAACTGACATTTGAAAGCCTCCCACATGTCAGATGTTGATTTACCCTCAAACATCCGCCCCCAATCTAGGTTCATCAGTTCCCGCCTAATATTGTTATAATTAGCCTTCCCACAATTTAGCACATTCACCCGGGGACCACTCTTATCCTTGTCCACCAGCACTTTAAAACTTACTGAATTGTGGTCACTCTTCCCGAAATGCTCCCCTACTGAAATTCTACCACCTGGCCGGGCTCATACCCCAATACCAGGTCCAGTACAGCCCCTTCCCTAGTTGGACTGTCTACATATTGTTTTAAGAAGCCCTCCTGGATGCTCCTTACAAACTCTGCCCCGTCTAAGCCCCTGGCACTAAGTGAGTCCCAGTCAATATTGGGGAAGTTAAAGTCTCCCATCACAACAATCCTGTTGTTTTTACTCCTTTCCAAAATCTGTCTACCTATGTGCTCCTCTATCTCCCGCTGGCTGTTGGGTGGCCTGGAGTAAACCCCCAACATTGTGACTGCACCCTTCTTATTCCTGATCTCTACCCATATAGCCTCGCTGCCCTCGGAGGTGTCCTCCCGCAGTACAGCAGCTTCACCCTGTCTGCTCTGCCTCAGAGCCATACTGGCCCTATTCCCTAGATCTCCCATCATTTTTTCACCTTCTGACCTTTTGCTCCAGTACCCGCCCCCCTGCCATACTAGTTTGATGTCCCGTGTGACATCAGCAAACCTCGCGGCCAGGATATTTATCCTCTCCAGTTTAGATGCAACCTGTCCTTCTTGTACAGGTCACACCTGCCCCGGAAGAGCTCCCAGTGGTCCAGATAACAAAAATCCTCCCTCCTACACCAGCTGTTTAGCCGCTCTATCTTCCTATTTCTAGCCTCACTGGCACGTGGCACAAGGAGCAATCCCGAGATTACAACCCTAGAGGTCCTGTCTTTTAACTTTCTGCCTAGCTCCATGAACTCCGGCTGCAGGACTTCATGCCCCTTCCTGCCTATGTCGTTAGTACCAATATGTACAACGACCTCTGCCTGTTTGCCCTCCCCTTTTAGGATGTCCTCTACCCATTCGGAGATATCCTGGACCCTGGCACCAGGGAGGCAACATACCATCCTGGAGTCTCTTTCACTTCCACAGAAGCGCCTATCTGTGCCCCTAACTATAGAGTCCCCTACGACTAGTGCTCTTCTGCGCTTTGACCCTCCCTTCTGAACATCAGAGCCAGCCGTGGTGCCACTGCTCTGGCTGCTGCTGTTTTCCCCTGATGGGCTATTTCCCCCGACAGTATCCAAAGGGGTATACCTGTTTGAGAGGGGGACAACCACAGGGGATTCCTGCACTGACTGCCTGCCCCTTCTGGTGGTCACCCATCTGACTGCCTGCACCTTGTGCGTGACCCCGTCTATATAACTGCGATCTA
>NW_027309417.1:0-35413 GCF_047496885.1 Scyliorhinus torazame | reverse complement strand
CCAGCACTGTCAGTGCTCCCCCCACACAACCAGCACTGTCAGTGCTTCCCCCACACAACCAGCACTGTCAGTGCTCCACCCTCACAGTCAGCACTGTCAGTGCTCCCACCACACAGCCAGCACTGTCAGTGCTCCCCCACAGAGCCAGCACTGTCAGTGCTCCCACCACACAGCCAGCACTGTCAGTGCTCCCCCCACAGCCAGCACTGTCAGTGACCCCACCCCACACAGCCAGCACTGTCAGTGCTCCCCACAGCCAGCATTGTCAGTGCTCCCACCACACAGCCAGCACTGCCAGTTCTCCACCCACAGTCAGCACTGAGTGTGCGCCCCACACAGCCAGCACTGCCTGTGCTCTCCCACAGAGCTAGCACTGTCAGTGCTCCCACCACACAACCAGCCCTGTCAGTGCTCCCCCCATACAGCCAGCACTGTCAGTGCTCCCCCACACAGCCAGCACTGTCAGTGCTCCCAACACTCAGCCAGCACTGTCAGTGCTCCCCCACACAGCCAGCACTGTCAGTGCTCCCCCCACACACAGCCAGCACTGTCAGTGCTCCCACCACACAGCCAGCGCTGTCAGTGCTCCCCCACACAGCCAGCACTGTCAGTGCTCCCCCCACACAGCCAGCACTGTCAGTGCTCCCACCACACAGCCAGCACTGTCAGTGCTCCCCCCACACAGCCAGCACTGTCAGTGCTCCCACCACACAGCCAGCACTGTCAGTGCTCCCCCCGCACAGCCAGCACTGTCAGTGCTCCCCCATACAGCCAGCACTGTCAGTGCTCCCACTACACAGCCAGCACTGTCAGTGCTCCCCCCACACAACCAGCACTGTCAGTGCTCCCCCCACACAGCCAGCACTTCCAGTGCTACCCCACACAGCCAGCACTGTCAGTGCTCCCACCACACAGCCAGCACTGTCAGTGCTCCCCACACAGACAGCACTGGAAATGCTCCCTCCAAACTCTGTCTGTGTCTCTGTCTGTGTAGCTGTGTCTCGCTGTGTCTCTCTATCTGTCTCTCTCTCTGTCCCTGTCTCTGTCTCTGCCTGTGTCTCTGTCACTCTCTGTGTCTCTGTCCCTGTCTCTGTCTGTGTCCCTGTCTCTGTCTGCGTCTCTGTCTGTGTCTCTGTCTCTGTCTGTGTCCCTGTCTCTGTCTGTGTCCCTGTCTCTCTCTGTGTCTCTGTCTGTGTCTCTGTGTTTGGCTGTGTCTTAGTCTGTCTGTGTCTCTGTCTATGTCTGTGTCTCTGTCTGTATCTCTGTCTGTGTCTCTGTGTCTGTATATCTCTCTCTGTGTCCTTGTGTCTGTCTGTGTCTCAGTCTCTGTCTCTGTCTCTGTCTGTGTCTCTGTGTCTGTCCGTCTCTGTGTCTCACTCTCTATTTCTGTCTGTATCTCCGTGTCTGTCAGTGTCTCAGTCTCTGTCTCTATCTGGGGCACATTCTGCTGCACAGACTGTGTTTAGGTGTGAGGCACCCACCCAGCTGATCGGCATTGGGGGAGTCACACACACCCAGCTGACTGGCCATGGTGGAGGCACACACCAAGCTGATCGGCAATGGGGAGAGGCACACACCCAGCTGTTCGGCAATGGGGAGAGGCACACATCCAGCTGATCGGCAATGGGGAGAGGCACACATCCAGCTGATCGGCATTGGGGGAGTCACACACACCCAGTTGATCGGCAATGGGGGGAAGCACACACCCAGCTGATCGGCACTGGGGGGAAGCACACACACAGCTGACGGGCCATGGGGGAGTCACACTGAACCAGCTGATCGGCCATGGGAGAGTCACACAGACCCAGTTGATCGGCCATGGGGGAGTCACAATGACCCAGCTGATCGGCCATGGGGGAGTCACACAGATCCAGCTCATCGGCCATGTTGGAGTCACACTGACCCAGCTGCTCGGCCATGGGGGAGTCACACAGACCCAGCTGATCGGCCATGGGGGTGTCACACTGATCCAGCTGATCGGCCATGGGGGAGTCACACCCACCCACCGACAGTCTCTCCTGGTAATGCAGAATGGTAAATCTCTGCCTGTGCCTCTGCCTGTATCTGTCCAATTCTCTCTCTGTCTGTGTTTCTGTCTGTTTCTCTGTGTCGGTCTGTATCTCTCTCTGTGTCTCCGTCTCTGTCTGTGTCTCTGTCTGTGTCTGTATCTCTCTGTGTCTGTGTCCCTGTTGAGGCTGTGTCAGTGTCTCTACCTGTGTCTCTATCTGTGTCACTATCTGTATCTCTGACTGTGTTTCTGTCTGTGTCTCTGGCAGTGTCTCTTTCTCTGTCCGTGTCTATCTCTGTCTGTGTCTCTGTCTGTGTCACTGCCTCTGTCTCTGCATGTGTCTCTGTCTCTGTCTGTTTCTGTGTTTGTGTCTCTATCTGCGTCTATGCCTCTGTCTGTGTCTGTGTCTGTCTCTGTATCTCTGTCTGTGTCTCTATCTGTGTCACTGCCTCTGTCTCAGTCTGTTTCTGTGTGTTTGTCTCTATCTGTGTCTCTGTCTGTGTCTCTGTCTGTGTCACTGTCTCCGTCTGTGTCTCTCTGTACCCCTGTCTGTGTCTCTGTGTCTGTCTGTGTCTCTGTCTGTGTCTCTCTGTACCTCTGTCTGTGTCTCTGTCTGTGTCACTGCCTCTGTCTTTGTCTGTTTCTGTGTGTTTGTCTCTATCTGTGTCTCTGTCTGTGTCTCTGCCTCAGTCTGTGTCTAAGAGTCTATCAGTGTCTCTGTCTGTGTCCCTGTTTCTGTCTGTGTCTCCCTGTACCTCTGTCTGTGTCTCTGTGTCTGTCTGTGTCTCTGTCTCAGTCTCTGTCTGGGGCACATTCTGCTGCACAGACTGTGTTGAGGTGTGAGGCACACACCCAGCTGATCGGCAATGGGGGGAAGGACACACCCAGCTGATCGGCATTGGGAGAGTCACACACACCCAGCTGATCGGCCATGGTGGGGGCACATACCCAGCTGATCGGCAATGCGCGGAAGGAAACACCCAGCTGATCGGCAATGGGGGGGAAGGACAGACCCAGCTGATCGGCAATGGGGGGAAGCACACACCCAGCTGATCGGCAATGGGGGGAAGCACACATCCAGCTGATCGGCATTGGGAGAGTCACACACCCAGCTGACCGGCCATGGTGGGGGAACATACCCAGCTGATCGGCAATGCGGGGAAGCACACACCCAGCTGATCGGCAATGCGGGGAAGCACATACCCAGCTGATCGGCAATGCGGGGAAGGAAACACCCAGCTGATCGGCAATGGGGGGAAGGACAGACCCAGCTGATCGGCAATGGGGGGAAGCACACACCCAGCTGATCGGCAATGGGGGGAAGGACACACCCAGCTGATCGGCAATGGGGGGAGGCACACACCCAGCTGATCGGCCATGGGGGGAAGGACAGACCCAGCTGATCGGCAATGGGGGGAAGGACAGCCCCAACTGATCGGCAATGGGGGGAAGCACACACCCAGCTGATCGGCAATGGGGGGTAGCACACATCCAGCTGATCGGCATTGGGAGAGTCACACACCCAGCTGATCGGCCATGGTGGGGGCACATACCCAGCTGATCGGCAATGCGGGGAAGGAAACACCCAGCTGATCGGCAATGGGGGGGAAGGACAGACCCAGCTGATCGGCAATGGGGGGAAGCACACATCCAGCTGATCGGCATTGGGAGAGTCACACACCCAGCTGATCGGCCATGGTGGGGGAACATACCCAGCTGATCGGCAATGCGGGGAAGCACACACCCAGCTGATCGGCAATGCGGGGAAGCACATACCCAGCTGATCGGCAATGCGGGGAAGGAAACACCCAGCTGATCGGCAATGGGGGGAAGGACAGACCCAGCTGATCGGCAATGGGGGGAAGGACACACCCAGCTGATCGGCAATGGGGGGAAGGACACACCCAGCTGATCGGCAATGGGGGGAGGCACACACCCAGCTGATCGGCCATGGGGGGAAGGACAGACCCAGCTGATCGGCAATGGGGGGAAGGACAGACCCAACTGATCGGCAATGGGGGGAAGCACACACCCAGCTGATCGGCAATGGGGGGAAGCACACATCCAGCTGATCGGCATTGGGAGAGTCACACACCCAGCTGATCGGCCATGGTGGGGGAACATACCCAGCTGATCGGCATTGCGGGGAAGCACACACCCAGCTGATCGGCAATGCGGGGAAGCACATAACCAGCTGATCGGCAATGCGGGGAAGGACAGACCCAGCTGATCGGCAATGGGGGGAAGCACACACCCAGCTGATCGGCAATGGGGGGAAGCACACACCCAGCTGATCGGCAATGGGGGGAAGGACAGACCCAGCTGATCGGCAATGGGGGAATGCACACACCGAGCTGATCAGCAATGGGGGAAAGGACACTCCCAGCTAATCGACAATGCGGGGAAGCACACGCCCAGCTGATCGGCAATGGTGGGGAAGCACACTTCCAGCTGATCGGCAATGGTGTGAAGCACACACCCAGCTGATCTGCAATGGGGGGAAGGACACACCCAGCTGGTCGGCAATGGGGGGAAGGACAGGCCCAGCTGATCGGCAATGGGGGGAAGCACACTCCCAGCTGATCGGCAATGCGGGGAAGCACACACCGAGCTGATCGGCAATGGGGGGAAGGACACACCCAGCTGATCGGCAATGGGGGGAAGGACACACCCAGCTGATCAGCAATGGGGGGAAGCACACTCCCAGCTGATCGGCAATGCAGGGAAGCACACACCCAGCTGATCGGCAATGCAGGGAAGCACACACCCAGCTGATCGGCAATGCGGGGAAGCACACTCCCAGCTGATCGACAATGCGGGGAAGCCCACACCCAGCTGATCGGCAATGCGGGGAAGGACACACCCAGCTGATCAGCAATGGGGGGAAGCACACACCCAGCTGATCAGCAATGGGGGGAAGCACACACCCAGCTGATCGGCAATGCGGGGAAGGACACACCCAGCTGATCAGCAATGGGGTGAAGCACACACCCAGCTGATCGGCAATGCGGGAAACACACACCCAGCTGATCGGCAATGGGGGGAAGCACACACCCAGCTGATCGGCAATGGGGGGAAGCACACACCCAGCTGATCGGCAATGGGGGGAAGCACACACCCAGCTGATCGGTAATGCGGGGAAGGACACACCCAACTGATCGGCAATGGGGGGAAGGTCAGACCCAGCTGATCGGCAATGCGGGGAAGCACACACCCAGCTGATCGGCAATGGGGGGAAGGACACACCCAGCTGATCGGCCATGGGGGGAGGCACACACCCAGCTGATCGGCCATGGGGGGAAGGACAGACCCAGCTGATCGGCAATGGGGGGAAGGACAGACCCAACTGATCGGCAATGGGGGGAAGCACACACCCAGCTGATCGGCAATGGGGGGAAGCACACATCCAGCTGATCGGCATTGGGAGAGTCACACACCCAGCTGATCGGCCATGGTGGGGGAACATACCCAGCTGATCGGCATTGCGGGGAAGCACACACCCAGCTGATCGGCAATGCGGGGAAGCACATAACCAGCTGATCGGCAATGCGGGGAAGGACAGACCCAGCTGATCGGCAATGGGGGGAAGCACACACCCAGCTGATCGGCAATGGGGGGAAGCACACACCCAGCTGATCGGCAATGGGGGGAAGGACAGACCCAGCTGATCGGCAATGGGGGGAAGCACACACCCAGCTGATCGGCAATGGGGGGAAGGACAGACCCAGCTGATCGGCAATGGGGGGATGCACACACCCAGCTGATCAGCAATGGGGGAAAGGACACTCCCAGCTGATCGACAATGCGGGGAAGCACACGCCCAGCTGATCGGCAATGGTGGGGAAGCACACTTCCAGCTGATCGGCAATGGTGTGAAGCACACACCCAGCTGATCTGCAATGGGGGGAAGGACACACCCAGCTGGTCGGCAATGGGGGGAAGGACAGGCCCAGCTGATCGGCAATGGGGGGAAGCACACTCCCAGCTGATCGGCAATGCGGGGAAGCACACACCGAGCTGATCGGCAATGGGGGGAAGGACACACCCAGCTGATCGGCAATGGGGGGAAGCACACACCCAGCTGATCGGCAATGCTGGGAAGGACACACCCAGCTGATCGGCAATGGGGGGAAGGACAGACCCAGCTGATCGGCAATGCGGGGAAGGACACACCCAGCTGATCAGCAATGGGGGGAAGCACACTCCCAGCTGATCGGCAATGCGGGGAAGCACACACCCAGCTGATCGGCAATGCGGGGAAGGACAGACCCAGCTGATCGGCAATGCGGGGAAGCACACTCCCATCTGATCGGCAATGCGGGGAGGCCCACACCCAGCTGATCGGCAATGCGGGGAAGGACACACCCAGCTGATCAGCAATGGGGGGAAGCACACACCCAGCTGATCAGCAATGGGGGGAAGCACACACCCAGCTGATCGGCAATGCGGGGAAGGACACACCCAGCTGATCAGCAATGGGGTGAAGCACACACCCAGCTGATCGGCAATGCGGGAAACACACACCCAGCTGATCGGCAATGGGGGGAAGCACACACCCAGCTGATCGGCAATGGGGGGAAGCACACACCCAGCTGATCGGCAACGGGGGGAAGCACACACCCAGCTGATCGGTAATGCGGGGATGGACACACCCAACTGATCGGCAATGGGGGGAAGCACACACCCAGCTGATCGGCAATGCTGGGAAGGACACACCCAACTGATCGGCAATGGGGGAAGGTCAGACCCAGCTGATCGGCAATGCGGGGAAGCCCACACCCAGCTGCCCGGCAATGGGGGGGGAAGGACACACTCAGCTGATCGGCAATGCGGGGAAGCACACACCCAGCTGATCGGCAATGGGGGGAAGGACAGACCCAGCTGATCGGCAATGCGGGGAAGCACACACCCAGCTGATCGGCAATGCGGGGAAGCACACACCCAGCTGCCCGGCAATGCGGGGAAGCACACTCCCAGCTGATCGGCAATGGGGGGAGTCACACCCACCCACCGATAGTCCTGGTCATGCAGAATGGTAAATCAGGGTGAGGCTGGATGGGGAGGGTCAGTTTCACCGGCAGTGCGAGGAGAGAGATGCCGTGTGGGTGGGGTTTCCTCTCAGTGTTTAACGAATTGAAGAATTGAACTAAAGGGAACTTTCAGCACATTTTTCAACTGCTGCCTGAACTGAGTCTGTGTCACGGCGTAAATCGCAGTGTTTGTGCAGCAACTCAGGAGCTGCAGCATGAAACCCAATTCCTGAACAGAATAATCTAACCATACAGAGTAATACCCCAACCGCCACATCCGGTTCCATATAGAATAAAGCATTAACGTTGACCATAACAGGATGAAATTGGCGGAGATAATGAAGAGTAAAATGATGGATTTCCTCCGACTCTCCATCTCTGGGTCTCTGGCACTGTGCCCACTGCTGTGAGCCCGGAGTCTCCTGCGGGCCCTGCTGCTCAGGACAATGTGTCTGACGGTGAGAACATTGAGCAGCAGAATCAGGGCGAATGGAACACCCGGGGTTAGAATGTGGTGGAGGAGCTCGATTGGTCCCCAGACCGGAGATTCCGCAACACCCATTGTGACATCACAAAACCAGGGTTCGTTCCCCAGCCGATACCCACCGGACAGCATCACCCCCCAGGAAATGTCCTTCAGACAGCTCAGCACAGCCACTGTTCCCAGAACCACAGCCGCCGCTTTCTCGCTGCAATATTTACTTTTCAGCCTCGGGCAACAAATGGCCACAAATCGATCAAAGGTGAAAGTGACGGTGAACCAGACAGAACAGTCAGTGGCTGCAAAAAGCAGGGCGGCGTGGATATTACACACGGGGATGGACAGCAGGAAAATAAACTGTTCAATAAAAACAGTGGGAATGTGTCTGAATATCAGGTCGAGAATAACGACCAGGAGATCCCCCACTGCCATGGCCAACAGGTAACAAGTCACACATTTGGACAGCCCACAGTTTCTTGTCTTCAGGGTCACAATTGTGATGAGGTTCACTGTGAGGAAGGGAAATACACAATGAAATTATACATCAGCCTGGGAAAGACATCACAAGTATGGTCGGCGTGGTGTTGAGGGAGTCAAATAAATATATACTAATACACACACACACACACACACAGACACTAACACACACACACTCACAGACACAGCCACAGAGACAGTAATACACTCTCACACACACAGACACGAACACACTCACACACAGAGACAGTGATACACTCTCACTCACACAGAGACAGTAACACACTCACACTCACAGAGAGACAGTAAGACACTCACACTCACACAGAGACAGTAAGACACTCACACTCACACAGACACTAACGCACTCACACACACACAGGGACAATAACACACACACACAGACACTAACACACTCACACACAGAGACAGTAATACACACACACACACTAACCCCCCACACACACTAAACACTCCACACACGCACTAAATCCCCCCCCCCACACACACACACACACACAACCCCCCACACACATATTACCCCCACACACACTAACCCCCGCCCCATTAACACACACACTCACCCCTTCACACACACACACTCTCACCAACGTACACTGTACGTACACTACAACCAACGTACTCTAATCGCACGTACACTGGGCAGCACGGTAGCATAGTGGTTAGCACAATTAGGAGCTCCAGTCACTGAATGTCAGCCTCTCTGCCAATCAGGAACTCTAGCCTCTGACTCTCAGCCTCTCAACCAAGCAGGATCTCTAGCCTCTGACTGACAGCCTCTCAGCCAATCAGGAAGTACAGCCTCTGACTGACAGCTCCTAATTTGGGCAGCACGGTAGCACAGTGGTAAGCACAATTGCTTCACAGCTCCAGGGTCCCAGGTTCGATTCCCCGCTGGGTCACAGTCTGCACATCCTTCCCGTGTCTGCGTGGGTTTCCTCCCACAGTCCAAAGACGTACAGCTTAGGAGGTTTGGTCATGATAAACTGCCTTTCGTGACCAAAAATGTCAGGAGGGGTTATTGGGTTGCGCGAATGGGGTGGAAGTGAGGGGTTAAGTGGGTCGGTGCAGATTCGATGGGCTGAATGGCTTCCTTTTGCACTGCAAATTCTACTCTACTCTAACCCATCCCCACACACAGTAACCCATCCCCACACACACTAACCCATCCCCACACACACTAACCCATCCCCACACACACTAACCCATCCCCACACACACTAACCCATCCCCACACACACTAACCCATCCCCACACACACTAACCCATCCCCACACACACTAAACCCCAACACAACTAACCCCCCCAACACACACTAACCCATCCCCACACACAGTAAACCCCAACACACACTAACCCCCCCACACACACTAACCCATCCCCACACACTAACCCATCCCCACACACACTAACCCCCCCACACACACTAAGCCCCCACACACACTAACCCATCCCCACACACTAACCCATCCCCACACACACTAACCCCCCACACACACACCCATCCCCCCACACACTAACCCATCCACACACACACTAACCCCCCCACACACACACTAACCCCCCACATACACTAACCCATCCCCAGACACTAACCCATCCCCACACACACTAACCCCCCGCCACACACACTAACACATCCCCACACACACTAACCCCCCACACACACACGAACCCCCCCACACACACTAACCCGCCACACACACTAATCCATCCCCACACATTAACCCATCCCCACACACACTAACCGCCCCCACAAACAAAAATACCCGTCCCACACACTAACCCGCCACACACACTAACCCATTCCCACACTCACTAACCTCCACACACATTAACTCATCCCCACACACACTAACCCCCCCCCACACACACACTAACCCCCCCCACACTCAAACCCATCCCCACACACACTAACCCATCCACACACACATTAAATCCTCCACACACACAAACCCATCCCCACACACACTAACACATCCCCACACACACTAACCCAACCCCACACCCTCTAACCAATCCCCACACACACTAATACCCCGCCCACACACACTAACCCTCCCACACACGCTAACCCATTCCCACACACACTAAACCCCCGAAAACACACTAAGACCCCACACATACACTAACCCATCCCCACACACACTAACCCTCCCACACACTTACACATCCCCACACACTAACTCATCCCCACACACACTAACCCCCCCCACACACACTAACCCATCCCCACTCACACTAACCCCCACACAGACTAACCCATCCCCACACACACTCACCCCTCACACACACTAAGCCTCCCACACACACTAGCCCATCCCCACAAACACTAACCCCCCCACCAACACACTAACCCCCCACACATACACTAACCCATCCCCATACACACTAAACCCCACACGCACTACCCCCCCCACACACACTAACCCCCCCACAAACTAACCCATCCCCACACCCTCTAAACCATCCCCACACACACGAACATCCCGCCCACATACACTAACCCATTCCCACACACACTAACACTCCCACACACAAACTAACACCCCAAACATACACTAACCCATCCACCACACACACTAACATCCCCACACACACTAAACCATCCCTACACAGACTAACCCATCCCCATACACACTCACCCCGCCACACACACTAAGCCTCCCACACACACTAGCCCATCCCAACAAACACTAACCCACCCACCCACACACTAACCCACCACACATACACTAACCCATCCCCACACACACTAACCCCCCCACAAACACTATCCCATACCCACTCACACTAACCCATCCCCACACACACACTAACCCCCCCCACACGCAAACTGACCCCCCACACACTAAACCTCCCACACACACTAACCCACCCCACATACACTAACCCATCCCCACTCACACTAAACCCCCACACATACTAACCAATCCCCACTCACACTAACCCGACCCCACACACACAAACCCATCCCCACACACACTAACCCATCCCCACACACACTAACCCCCCCACACACACTAAGCCTCCCACACAAACTAGCCATCCCAACAAACACTAACCCACCCACCCACACACTAACCCCCACACATACACTAACCCATCCCCACACACACTAACCCCCCACACACACTTTCCCATCCCCACTCACACTAACCCCCCCACACACAACCTAACCCCCCACACACACTAACCCCCCCCCACACGCAAACTGACCCCCCACACACTAAACCTCCCACACACACTAACCCACCCCACACACACTAACCCATCCCCACTCACACTAACCCCTCCACACATACTAACCAATCCCCACTCACACTAACCCCACCCCACACACACTAACCCATCCCCACACACACTAACCAATCCCCACACACAGTCACCCATCCCCACACACAATAACCCCCCCACACACACTAACCCATCCCAACACAGACTAACCCATCCCCATATACACTCACCCCGCCACACACACTAAGCCTCCCACACACACTAGCCCATCCCAACAAACACTAACCCACCCACCCACACACTAACCCCCCACACATACACTAACCCATCCCCACACACACTAAGCCCCCCCCACACACACTATCCCATCCCCACTCACACTAACCCCCCCCCACACACACACTAACCCCCCACACACACTAACTCCCCGCCACACGCAAACTGACCCCCCACACACTAAACCTCCCACACACACTAAACCACCCCACTCACACTAACCCCTCCACACATACTAACCAATCCCCACTCACACTAACCCCACCCCACAGACACTAACCCATCCCCACACACACTAACCAATCCCCACACACAGTCACCCATCCCCACACACAATAACCCCCCCCCCCACACACACACTAACCCATCCGAACACACTAACCCATCCCCACACACACTAACCGCCACGACACACACTAACCCATCCCCACTCACACTATCCCCCCACACACACACTAACCCATCCTCACACACAGTTACCCATCCCCACACACAATAACACCCCCCCACACACACTAACCCATCCCAACACACACTAACCCATCCCCACACACACTAACCCATCCCCACACACTAACCCATCCCCACACAAGTCACCCATCCCCACACACTAACCCCCCCCCACCCACACTACCCACCACACATAAACTAAACCATTCCCACACACACTAACCCCACACACACACAGTAACCTATCCCCCCACACACTAACACATCTTCACTCACACTAACCACTCCCCACACACACAGTAACCCATTCCCACTCACACTAACCCCCCCCACACACAGACTAATCCATCCCCACTCACAGTAACCCCTCCCCACACACACAGTAACCCATCCCCACTCACACTAACCCCCCCCACACACACACTAATCCATCCCCACTTACACTAACCCCTCCCCACACACACACTAACCCATCCCCACTCACACTAACCCCCCCCCCACACACACACTAATCCATCCCCACTCACACTAACCTCTCACCACACACACTAACCCCTCCCCACACACACACTAACCCATCACCACTCAGACTAACCCCCCCCACACACACACTAACCCATCCCCACACACACTAACCCATCCCCACACACACTAACACCCCCCCCCCACACACTAACCCCTCACACACACTAACCCATCCGCACAAACACTAACCCCACACTCACTAACCACCCCCCACAAACACTAACCCATACCCACACACACTAACCCATCCCTACTCACAATAACCCTTCCACACACACGCTAACCCATCCCCACACACACTAACCCATCCCCAACACACTAACCCATCCCTACTCACACTAACCCCTCCACACACACGCTAACCCATCCCCACACACACTAACCCATCCCCAACACACTAACCTCCCCCACACACACTAACCCATCACCACACACACTAACCACCCCCACACACACAATTACACATCCACACACACTAACCCATCCACACTCACACTAACCCCCGCACACACACTAACCCATCCCCACACACACTAACCCCCCCCACACTACTCCACACACACACTAACCCATCCCCACACACACTAACGACCCCCACACATACACTAACCCATCACCACACACACTAACCCCCCCCCACACACTAACCCATCCCCACTCACACTAACACCCCCACACACACTAAACCATCCACACTCACACTAACCCCCCCACACACATACACTAACAGATCCCCACACACACGAACATATCCCCACACACACTAGCACATCCCCACACACACTAACCCATCCCTACACACACTAACCCATCCCCACTCACACTAATCCCCCCCCCACACAGACGAACCCATCCCCACTCACACTAACCCCCCACACACGCACTATCTCCCCCACAAAAACTGACCCAACCCCACACACTATAACCGCCCCCCACACACACACTAACCCATCAGCACACACACTAACCACCCCCACACACACTAACCCATCCGCACACACACTAACCACCCCCACACACACTAACCCATCCGCACTCACACTAACCCCCCCACACACACTGACCCATCCCCACACACACTGACCCATCCCCACACACACTAACCCATCCCCACACACACTAACCCCCTCCCCACACACACACAGTAACCCATCCCCACACACAATAAACAATCCCCAAACACACTAACACCCCGCCCACACACACTAGCCCTCCCATACACACTAACCCAACCCCACACACACTACCCCCCCCCCCACACTACCCCCCACACACACTAACCCATCCGCACTCACACTAACCCCCACCCACACACACTAACCCATCCCCACTCACACTAACACCCCCCCCACACACTAACCATCCCTACACACACTAACACCCCCACACACACTAAACCATCCCTACACACACTAACCCCCCCACACACATAGACTAACACATCCCCACACCCACGAACATATCCCCACACACACTAGCACATCCCCACACACACTAACCCATCCCCACTCACACTAATCCCCCACACACAATAACCCATCCCCACACACACTAACCCCCCACACACGCACTAACTCCCCCACAAAAACTGACCCAACCCCACACACTATAACCGCCCCCACACACACAGTAACCCATCAGCACACACACTAACCACCCCCACACACACTAACCCATCCGCACACACACTAACCACCCCCACACACACTAACCCATCCGCACTCACACTAACCCCCCCACACACACTAACCATCCCTACACACACAAATCCCCCCACACACACACTAACCCATCCCCACACACACTAACCCATCCCCACACACACTAACCCCCCCCCCCCACACACACAGTAACCCATCCCCACACACAATAAACAATCCCCAAACACACTAACACCCCGCCCACACACACTAGCCCTCCCATACACACTAACCCCCCCCACACACACTAACCATCCCTACACACACAAATCCCCCCACACACACACTAACCCATCCCCACACACACTAACCCATCCCCACACACACTAACCCCCACACACACACAGTAACCCATCCCCACACACAATAAACAATCCCCACACACACTAACATCCCGCCCACACACACTAGCCCTCCCATACATACTAACCCAACCCCACACACACTACCCCCCCCACACTACCCCCCACGCATAACCTAACCCATCCCCATACAAACTAACCCATCCACACACACACTAAGATCCCACGCACACTAACGCATCCCCACACACACTAAACACCCACACACATTGACCCCCCACACACACGAACACATCCCTACACACACTAACACCCCCACACACACACACTAACCCATCCCCACGCACACTAACCCATACCACCACACACGAGACCCCCACACACACTAACCATTCCCGACACACACTAACCCATCCCCACACACTAACCCATTCCCACACACACTAACCCCCTTCACACGCACAAACCACCCTCCACACACCAACCCCCTCCACACACTAACCCAGCCCCACATACACACTAACCCCCCACACACACTAACCCATCCCACCACACACTAGACCCCCACACGCACTAACCATTCCCCACACACATTAACCCAGCCCCACACACTAACCCATCCCCACACACACTAACACTCTTCACACGCACAAACCACCCCCCCACACACCAACATCCTCCACACACTAACCCAGCCCCGCACACACACTAACCCCCCACACATATTAACCCATCCCCACACAAACCATCTCATCCCTACACACATTAACCTCCACACACACAATACCCCACACCCACGCACACTAACCCCCCCAACACACAATAACCCATCTCTGCACACACTGACCAATCCCCACACACACTAACCCCCACACACACACTAACCCATCCCCACACACACTAACCCCCACACACACACTAAACCCCCACACACACTAACCCCCCACACACACTAACTCCACCCCCCACACGCAAACTGACCCCCCACACACTAAACCTCCCACACACACGAACCCACCCCACACACACTAACGCATCCCCACACACACTAACCAATCCCCACACACAGTCACCCATCCCCACACACAATAACCCCCCCACACACACACTAACCCATCCTAACACAGACTAACCCATCCCCATATACACTCACCCCGCCACTCACACTAAGCCTTCCAGACACACTAGCCCATCCCAACAAACACTAACCCACCCACCCACACACTAACCCCCCACACATACACTAACCCATCCCCACACACACTAACCCCCCCCCCCCACACACACACTATCCCATCCCCACTCACACTAACCCACCCCACACACACACTAAGCCCCCACACACACTAACTCCCTCCCACACGCAAACTGACCCCCCACACACTAAACCTCCCACACACACTAACCCACCCCCCACACACTAACCCATCCCCACTCACACTCACCCCTCCACACATACTAACCAATCCCAACACACACTAACCCATCCCCACACACACTAACTCCCCCCACACACTGTCTTCCCCCCCACACACACTAACCCATCCTCACACACAGTTACCCATCCCCACACACAATAACACCCCCCACACACACTAACCCATCCCAACACACACTAACCCATCCCAACACACACTAACTCCCCCCACACACTGTCTTCCCCCCCCACACACTAACCCATCCTCACACACAGTTACCCATCCCCACACACAATAACACCCCCCACACACACTAACCCAACCCAACACACACTAACCCATCCCAACACACACTAACCCATCCCAACACACACTAACCCATCCCAACACACACTAACCCATCCCAACACACACTAACCCATCCCCACTCACACTAACCCATCCCCACACACACACTAACCCATCCCCACTCACACTAACCCCCCACACACACACTAACCCATCCCCACACACACTAACCCATCCCCACACACACTAACACCCCCCCACACACTAACCCCCCACACACACTAACCCATCCGCACAAACACTAACCCCACACTCACTAACCACCCCCCACAAACACTAACCCATACCCACACACCAACCTATCCCCACTCACACGAACAACCCCACACACACTAACCAATACCCACACACCAACCTATCCCCACTCACACTAACCCATCCCTACTCACACTAACCCCCCCACACACACGCTAACCCATCCCCACACACACTAACCCATCCCCAACACACTAACCTCCCCCCCACACACACTAACCCATCCCCACACACACTAACCACCCCCCACACACACACTTACACATCCCCACACACTAACCCATCCACACTCACACTAACCCCCGCACACACACTAACCCATCCCCACAAACACTAGCCCCCCCCACACTACCCCCCACACACACTAACCCATCCCCACACACACTAACGACCCCCACACATACACTAACCCATCCCCACACACACTAACCCCCCCCCCCCACACACTAACCCATCCCCACTCACACTAACACCCCCACACACACTAAACCATCCCCACTCACACTAACCCCCCCACACACATAGACTAACACATCCCCACACCCACGAACATATCCCCACACACACTAGCACATCCCCACACACACTAACCCATCCCCACTCACACTAATCCCCCACACACAATAACCCATCCCCACACACACTAACCCCCCACACACGCACTAACTCCCCCACAAAAACTGACCCAACCCCACACACTATAACCGCCCCCCACACACACAGTAACCCATCAGCACACACACTAACCACCCCCACACACACTAACCCATCCGCACACACACTAACCACCCCCACACACACTAACCCATCCGCACTCACACTAACCCCCCCACACACACTAACCATCCCTACACACACAAATCCCCCCACACACACACTAACCCATCCCCACACACACTAACCCATCCCCACACACACTAACCCCCCCCCCACACACACAGTAACCCATCCCCACACACAATAAACAATCCCCAAACACACTAACACCCCGCCCACACACACTAGCCCTCCCATACACACTAACCCCCCCCACACACACTAACCATCCCTACACACACAAATCCCCCCACACACACACTAACCCATCCCCACACACACTAACCCATCCCCACACACACTAACCCCCACACACACACAGTAACCCATCCCCACACACAATAAACAATCCCCACACACACTAACATCCCGCCCACACACACTAGCCCTCCCATACATACTAACCCAACCCCACACACACTACCCCCCCCACACTACCCCCCACGCATAACCTAACCCATCCCCATACAAACTAACCCATCCACACACACACTAAGATCCCACGCACACTAACGCATCCCCACACACACTAAACACCCACACACATTGACCCCCCACACACACGAACACATCCCTACACACACTAACACCCCCACACACACACACTAACCCATCCCCACGCACACTAACCCATACCACCACACACGAGACCCCCACACACACTAACCATTCCCGACACACACTAACCCATCCCCACACACTAACCCATTCCCACACACACTAACCCCCTTCACACGCACAAACCACCCTCCACACACCAACCCCCTCCACACACTAACCCAGCCCCACATACACACTAACCCCCCACACACACTAACCCATCCCACCACACACTAGACCCCCACACGCACTAACCATTCCCCACACACATTAACCCAGCCCCACACACTAACCCATCCCCACACACACTAACACTCTTCACACGCACAAACCACCCCCCCACACACCAACACCCTCCACACACTAACCCAGCCCCGCACACACACTAACCCCCCACACATATTAACCCATCCCCACACAAACCATCTCATCCCTACACACATTAACCTCCACACACACAATACCCCACACCCACGCACACTAACCCCCCCAACACACAATAACCCATCTCTGCACACACTGACCAATCCCCACACACACTAACCCCCACACACACACTAACCCATCCCCACACACACTAACCCCCACACACACACTAAACCCCCACACACACTAACCCCCCACACACACTAACTCCACCCCCCACACGCAAACTGACCCCCCACACACTAAACCTCCCACACACACGAACCCACCCCACACACACTAACGCATCCCCACACACACTAACCAATCCCCACACACAGTCACCCATCCCCACACACAATAACCCCCCCACACACACACTAACCCATCCTAACACAGACTAACCCATCCCCATATACACTCACCCCGCCACTCACACTAAGCCTTCCAGACACACTAGCCCATCCCAACAAACACTAACCCACCCACCCACACACTAACCCCCCACACATACACTAACCCATCCCCACACACACTAACCCCCCCCCCCACACACACACTATCCCATCCCCACTCACACTAACCCACACCACACACACACTAAGCCCCCACACACACTAACTCCCTCCCACACGCAAACTGACCCCCCACACACTAAACCTCCCACACACACTAACCCACCCCCCACACACTAACCCATCCCCACTCACACTCACCCCTCCACACATACTAACCAATCCCAACACACACTAACCCATCCCCACACACACTAACTCCCCCCACACACTGTCTTCCCCCCCACACACACTAACCCATCCTCACACACAGTTACCCATCCCCACACACAATAACACCCCCCACACACACTAACCCATCCCAACACACACTAACCCATCCCCACACACACTAACTCCCCCCACAGACTGTATTCCCCCCCACACACACTAACCCATCCTCACACACAGTAACCCATCCCCACACACAATAACACCCCCCACACACACTAACCCATCCCAACACACACTAACCCATCCCAACACACACTAACCCATCCCAACACACACTAACCCATCCCCACTCACACTAACCCCTCCCCACACACACACTAACCCATCCCCACTCACACTAACCCCCCCACACACACACTAACCCATCCCCACACACACTAACCCATCCCCACACACACTAACACCCCCCCACACACTAACCCCCCACACACACTAACCCATCCGCACAAACACTAACCCCACACTCACTAACCACCCCCCACAAACACTAACCCATACCCACACACCAACCTATCCCCACTCACACGAACAACGCCACACACACTAACCCATCCTCACTCACACTAACACCCCCCCACACACTAACCCCCCCCCACACACACTAACCCATCCGCACAAACACTAACCCCACACTCACTAACCACCCCCCACAAACACTAACCCATACCCACACACCAACCTATCCCCACTCACACGAACAACCCCACACACACTAACCAATACCCACACACCAACCTATCCCCACTCACACTAACCCATCAATACTCACACTAACCCCCCCACACACACGCTAACCCATCCCCACACACACTAACCCATCCCCAACACACTAACCTCCCCCCCACACACACTAACCCATCCCCACACACACTAACCACCCCCCACACACACACTTACACATCCCCACACACTAACCCATCCACACTCACACTAACCCCCGCACACACACTAACCCATCCCCACAAACACTAGCCCCCCCCACACTACCCCCCACACACACTAACCCATCCCCACACACACTAACGACCCCCACACATACACTAACCCATCCCCACACACACTAACCCCCCCCCCACACACTAACCCATCCCCACTCACACTAACACCCCCACACACACTAAACCATCCCCACTCACACTAACCCCCCCACACACATACACTAACACATCCCCACACCCACGAACATATCCACACACACACTAGCACATCCCCACACACACTAACCCATCCCCACTCACACTAATCCCCCACACACAATAACCCATCCCCACACACACTAACCCCCCACACACGCACTAACTCCCCCACAAAAACTGACCCAACCCCACACACTATAACCGCCCCCCACACACACAGTAACCCATCAGCACACACACTAACCACCCCCACACACACTAACCCATCCGCACACACACTAACCACCCCCACACACACTAACCCATCCGCACTCACACTAACCCCCCCCACACACACTAACCATCCCTACACACACAAATCCCCCCACACACACACTAACCCATCCCCACACACACTAACCCATCCCCACACACACTAACCCCCCCCCCCACACACACAGTAACCCATCCCCACACACAATAAACAATCCCCAAACACACTAACACCCCGCCCACACACACTAGCCCTCCCATACACACTAACCCAACCCCACACACACTACCCCACCCCACACTACCCCCCACACACACTAACCCATCCGCACTCACACTAACCCCCCCACACAGACTAACCTATCCCCACTCACACTAACCCCCCCCACACACTAACCATCCCTACACACACAAATCACCCCACGCACACACTAACCCATCCCCACACACACTACCCCCCCCCCACACACACAGTAACCCATCCCCACACACAATAAACAATCCCCACACACACTAACACCCCGCCCACACACACTAGCCCTCCCATACACACTAACCCAACCCCACACACACTACCCCCCCTCCCCACACTACCCCCCACGCATAACCTAACCCATCCCCATACAAACTAACCCATCCACACACACACTAAGATCCCACGCACACTAACGCATCCCCACACACACTAAACCCCCACACACATGGACCCCCCACACACGAACCCATCCCTACACACACTAACACCCCCCCCACACACACACACACACTAACCCATCCCCACGCACACTAACCCATCCCAACACACACTAACCCATCCCCACTCACACTAACCCCTCCCCACACACACACTAACCCCTCCCCACACACACACTAACCCATCCCCACACACTAACCCATCCGCACAAACACTAACCCCACACTCACTAACCACCCCCCACAAACACTAACCCATACCCACACACCAACCTATCCCCACTCACACGAACAACCCCACACACACTAACCCATCCCCACTCACACTAACCCATCCCCACTCACACTAACCCCCCCCCCACACACTAACCCATCCGCACAAACACTAACCCCACACTCACTAACCACCCCCCACAAACACTAACCCATACCCACACACCAACCTATCCCCACTCACACTAACCCATCCCTACTCACACTAACCCCCCCCACACACACGCTAACCCATCCCCACACACACTAACCCATCCCCAACACACTAACCTCCCCCCACACACACTAACCCATCCCCTCACACACTAAACAGCCCCCACACACACACTTACACATCCCCACACACTAACCCATCCACACTCACACTAACCCCCGCACACACACTAACCCATCCCCACACACACTAACCCCCCCACACTACCCCCCACACACACTAACCCATCCCCACACACACTAACGACCCCCACACATACACTAACCCATCCACACGCACACTAACCCCCCCCCACACACTAACCCATCCCCACTCACACTAACCCCCCCACACACACTAAACCATCTCCACTCACACTAACCCCCCCACACACATACACGAACATATCCCCACACACACTAGCACATCCCCACACACACTAACCCATCCCAACTCACACTAATCAACCACACACATTAACCCATCCCCACACACACTAACCCCCCCCACACAGACGAACCCATCCCCAGTCACACTAACCCCCCACACACGCACTAACTCCCCCACAAAAACTGACCCAACCCCACACACTATAACCGCCCCCCACACACACACTAACCCATCAGCACACACAATAACCACCCCCACACACACTAACCCATCCGCACACACACTAACCACCCCCACACACACTAACCCATCCGCACTCACACTAAACCCCCCACGCACACACTAACCATCCCTACACACACAAATCCCCCCAAACACACTAACCCATCCCCACACACACTAACCCATCCCCACACACACTAACCACCCCCCCCACACACACAGTAACCCATCCCCACACACAATAAACAATCCCCAAACACACTAACACCCCGCCCACACACAGTAGCCCTCCCATACACACTAACCCAACCCCACACACACTACCCCCCCCCCCACACTACCCCCCACACACACTAACCCATCCGCACTCACATTAACCCCCCCACACAGACTAACCTATCCCCACTCACACTAACCACCCCCACACACTAACCATCCCGACACACACAAATCCCCCCACACACACACTAACCCATCCCCAGACACACTAACCCCCACACACACACAGTAACCCATCCCCACACACAATAAACAATCCCCACACACACTAACACCCCGCCCACACACACTAGCCCTCCCATACACACTAACCCAACCCCACACACACTACCCCCCCCCACACTACCCCCCACGCATAACCTAACCCATCCCCATACAAACTAACCCATCCACACACACACTAAGATCCCACGCACACTAACGCATCCCCAAACACACTAAACCCCCACACACATGGACCCCACACACACGAACCCATCCCTACACACACTAACACCCCCCCCACACACACACACACACTAACCCATCCCCACGCACACTAACCCATCCCACCACACACGAGACCCCCACACACACTAACCATTCCCGACACACACTAACCCCCCACACACACTAACCCATCCCACCACACACTAGACCCCTTCACGCACTAACCATTCCCCACACACATTAACCCAGCTCCACACACTAACCCATCCCCACACACACTAACCCTCTTCACACGCACAAACCACCCCCCCACACTAACCCTGCCCCGCACACACACTAACCCCCCACACATACTAACCCATCCCCACACAAACCATCTCATCCCTACACACATTAACCTCCACACACACTACCCAACCCCCACGCACACTAACCCCCCCAACACACAATAACCCATCTCTGCACACACTGACCAATCCCCACTCACACTAACCCATCCCCACTCACACTGACCCCCCCACACACACTGACCCATCCCCACTCACACTGACCCATCCCCACTCACACTGACCCATCCCCACTCACACTGACCCATCCCCACTCACACTGACCCATCCCCACTCACACTGACCCATCCCCACTCACACTGCTCTGAACTGCTGACATTCTGCCGGACACTGACTGACACTATGTCCCAGACCTACGACTTAGCTGCACTGACATCAACATGACCACTGCGACTGAGCTGTGAGTCACACTGACAATCCACTGCCTGGGCTGATGGGGAGGCTGACTGCTCTGCACTGTGCTTGGACTTGGGCTGAACTTACTCTGGGTGGGACTCACGGACCATTTCCTGATAAACTGACCCATCCTCACTCACACTGACCAATCCCCACTCACACTGACCCATCCCCACACACACACTGACCCATCCCCACTCACACTGACCCATCCTCACTCACACTGACCCATCCCCACTCACACTGACCCATCCCCACTCACACTGACCCATCCCCACTCACACTGACCCATCCCCACTCACACTGACCCCCCACACACACTGACCCATCCCCACACACTGACCCATCCCCACACACACTGACCCATCCCCACTCACACTGACCCATCCCCACTCACACTGACCCATCCCCACACACACTGACCCATCCCCACACACACTGACCCATCCCCACTCACACTGACCCATCCCCACACACACTGACCCATCCCCACTCACACTGACCCATCCCCACTCACACTGACCCATCCCCACTCACACTGACCCATCCCCACTCACACTGACCCATCCCCACTCACACTGACCCCCCACACACACTGACCCATCCCACACACTGACCCATCCCCACACACACTGACCCATCCCCACTCACACTGACCCATCCCCACTCACACTGACCCATCCCACCACCACACACTGACCCATCCCCACACACACTGACCCATCCCCACTCACACTGACCCATCCCACACACACTGACCCATCCCCACTCACACTGACCCATCCCCCACTCACACTGACCCATCCCCACTCACACTGACCCATCCCCACTCACACTGACCCATCCCCACACACACTGACCCATCCCCACTCACACTGACCCATCCCCACTCACACTGACCCATCCCCACACACTCACACTGACCCATCCCCACTCACACTGACCCATCCCCACACACACTGACCCATCCCCACACACACTGACCCATCCCCACACACACTGACCCATCCCCACACACACTGACCCATCCCCACTCACACTGACCCATCCCACTCACACTGACCCATCCCCACTCACACTGACCCATCCCCACTCACACTGACCCATCCCCACTCACAATGACCCATCCCACTCACACTGACCCATCCCCACACACACTGACCCATCCCCACTCACACTGACCCATCCCCACACACACAGACCCATCCCCACTCACACTGACCCATCCCCACACACACTGACCCATCCCCACACACACTGACCCATCCCCACTCACACTGACCCCCCACACACACTGACCCATCCCACTCACACTGACCCATCCCCACACCACACTGACCCCCCACACACACTGACCCATCCCCACACACACTGACCCCATCCCCACTCACACTGACCATCCCACACACACTGACCCATCCCCACACACACTGACCCATCCCCACTCACACTGACCCATCCCCACTCACACTGACCCATCCCCACTCACACTGACCCATCCCCACTCACACTGACCCATCCCCACTCACACTGACCCATCCCCACTCACACTGACCCATCCCCACTCACACTGACCCATCCCCACTCACACTGACCATCCCACTCACACTGACCCATCCCACTCACACTGACCCATCCCCACACACACTGACCCATCCCCACTCACACTGACCCATCCCCACACACACTGACCCATCCCCACTCACACTGACCCATCCCCACTCACACTGACCCCCCCACTCACACTGACCCATCCCACACACACTGACCATCCCCACTCACACTGACCCATCCCCACTCACACTGACCCATCCCCACTCACACTGACCCATCCCCACTCACACTGACCCATCCCCACTCACACTGACCCATCCCCACTCACACTGACCCATCCCCACACACACTGACCCCCCCACACACACTGACCCATCCCCACTCACACTAACCCATCCCACTCACACTGACCCCCCCCACTCACACTGACCCATCCCCACACACACTGACCCATCCCCACTCACACTGACCCATCCCCACTCACACTGACCCATCCCCACTCACCACTGACCCATCCCCACTCACACTGACCCATCCCCACTCACACTGACCCATCCCCACTCACACTGACCCATCCCCACACACACTGACCCCCCCACACACACTGACCCATCCCCACTCACACTGACCCCCCCACTCACACTGACCCATCCCCACTCACACTGACCCATCCCCACTCACACTGACCCATCCCCACTCACACTGACCCATCCCCACTCACACTGACCCATCCCCACTCACACTGACCCATCCCCACTCACACTGACCCATCCCCACACACACTGACCCATCCCCACTCACACTGACCCATCCCCACTCACACTGACCCATCCCCACTCACACTGACCCATCCCCACTCACACTGACCCATCCCCACACACACTGACCCATCCCCACTCACACTGACCCATCCCCACTCACACTGACCCATCCCCACACACACTGACCCATCCCCACTCACACTGACCCATCCCCACACACACTGACCCATCCCCCACACACACTGACCCATCCCCACACACACTGACCCATCCCCACTCACACTGACCCATCCCCACTCACACTGACCCATCCCCACACACACTGACCCATCCCCACTCACACTGACCCATCCCCACTCACACTGACCCATCCCCACTCACACTGACCCATCCCCACACACACTGACCCATCCCACTCACACTGACCATCCCCACTCACACTGACCCATCCCCACTCACACTGACCCCCCCACACACACTGACCCATCCCCACTCACACTGACCCCCCCCACACACACTGACCCATCCCCACTCACACTGACCCATCCCCACTCACACTGACCCATCCCACTCACACACTGACCCATCCCCACACACACTGACCCATCCCCACACACACTGACCCATCCCCACTCACACTGACCCCCCCACACACACTGACCCATCCCCACACACACTGACCCATCCCCACTCACAACTGACCCATCCCCACTCACACTGACCCATCCCCACACACACTGACCCATCCCCACTCACACTGACCCATCCCCACACACACTGACCCATCCCCACTCACACTGACCCATCCCCACTCACACTGACCCATCCCCACACACACTGACCCATCCCCACTCACACTGACCCATCCCCACTCACACTGACCCCCCACACACACTGACCCATCCCCACTCACACTGACCCATCCCCACTCACACTGACCCATCCCCACTCACACTGACCCATCCCCACTCACACTGACCCATCCCCACTCACACTGACCCATCCCCACTCACACTGACCCATCCCCACTCACACTGACCCATCCCCCCTCACACTGACCCATCCCCACTCACACTGACCCATCCCCACTCACACTGACCATCCCCACACACACTGACCCAATCCCCACTCACACTGACCCATCCCCACACACACTGACCCATCCCCACACACACTGACCCATCCCCACACACACTGACCCATCCCCACACACACTGACCCATCCCCACTCACACTGACCCATCCCCACACACACTGACCCATCCCCACTCACACTGACCCATCCCCACTCACACTGACCCATCCCCACTCACACTGACCCATCCCACACACACTGACCCATCCCCACACACACTGACCCATCCCCACACACACTGACCCATCCCCCACTCACACTGACCCATCCCCACTCACACTGACCCATCCCCACTCACACTGACCCATCCCCACTCACACTGACCCATCCCCACACACACTGACCCATCCCCACACACACTGACCCATCCCCACTCACCTGACCCCCCCACACACACTGACCCATCCCCACACACACTGACCCATCCCCACACACACTGACCCATCCCCACTCACACTGACCCATCCCCACACACACTGACCCATCCCCACTCACACTGACCCATCCCCACACACACTGACCCATCCCCACTCACACTGACCCATCCCCACTCACACTGACCCATCCCCACACACACTGACCCATCCCCACTCACACTGACCCATCCCCACTCACACTGACCCCCCACACACACTGACCCATCCCCACACACACTGACCCATCCCCACACACACTGACCCATCCCCACTCACACTGACCCATCCCCACTCACACTGACCCATCCCCACACACACTGACCCATCCCCACTCACACTGACCCATCCCCACTCACACTGACCCATCCCCACTCACACTGACCCATCCCCACTCACACTGACCCATCCCACTCACACTGACCCATCCCCACTCACACTGACCCATCCCCACTCACACTGACCCATCCCCACTCACACTGACCCATCCCCACTCACACTGACCCATCCCCACTCACACTGACCCCCCACACACACTGACCCATCCCCACTCACACTGACCCATCCCCACACACACTGACCCATCCCCACTCACACTGACCCATCCCCACTCACACTGACCCATCCCCACTCACACTGACCCATCCCCACTCACACTGACCCATCCCCACTCACACTGACCCATCCCCACTCACACTGACCCCCCCCACACACTGACCCATCCCCACACACACTGACCCATCCCCACTCACACTGACCCATCCCCACTCACACTGACCCATCCCCACACACACTGACCCATCCCCACTCACACTGACCCATCCCCACACACACTGACCCATCCCCCACACACACTGACCCATCCCCACTCACACTGACCCATCCCCACTCACACTGACCCATCCCCACACACACTGACCCATCCCCACACACACTGACCCATCCCCACTCACACTGACCCATCCCCACACACACTGACCCATCCCCACTCACACTGACCCATCCCCACTCACACTGACCCATCCCCACTCACACTGACCCATCCCCACTCACACTGACCCATCCCCACTCACACTGACCCATCCCCACACACACTGACCCATCCCCACACACACTGACCCATCCCCACACACACTGACCCATCCCCACACACACTGACCCATCCCCACACACACTGACCCATCCCCACTCACACTGACCCATCCCCACTCACACTGACCCCCCCACACACTGACCCATCCCCACACACACTGACCCATCCCCACTCACACTGACCCATCCCCACTCACACTGACCCATCCCCACTCACACTGACCCCCCCACACACACTGACCCATCCCCACTCACACTGACCCATCCCCACACACACTGACCCATCCCCACTCACACTGACCCATCCCCACTCACACTGACCCATCCCCACACACACTGACCCATCCCCACTCACACTGACCCATCCCCACACACACTGACCCATCCCCACTCACACTGACCCATCCCCACACACACTGACCCATCCCCACTCACACTGACCCATCCCCACACACACTGACCCCCCCACACACACTGACCCATCCCCACTCACAACTGACCCATCCCCACACACACTGACCCATCCCCACTGACACTGACCCATCCCACACACACTGACCCATCCCCACACACACTGACCCATCCCCACTCACACTGACCCATCCCCACTCACACTGACCCATCCCCACTCACACTGACCCATCCCCACTCACACTGACCCATCCCCACTCACACTGACCCATCCCCACTCACACTGACCCATCCCCACACACACTGACCCATCCCCACACACACTGACCCATCCCCACACACACTGACCCCCCCACACACACTGACCCATCCCCACTCACACTGACCCATCCCCACGCACACTGACCCATCCCCACACACACTGACCCATCACCACACACATTGACCCCATCCCCACACACACTGACCCATCCCCACTCACACTGACCCATCCCCACACACACTGACCCATCCCCACTCACACTGACCCATCCCCACTCACACTGACCCATCCCCACTCACACTGACCCATCCCCACTCACACTGACCCATCCCCACACACACTGACCCATCCCCACTCACACTGACCCATCCCCACACACACTGACCCATCCCCACTCACACTGACCCCCCCACACACACTGACCCATCCCCACACACACTGACCCATCCCCACTCACACTGACCCATCCCCACCACACTGACCCATCCCCACTCACACTGACCCATCCCCACACACACTGACCCATCCCCACACACACTGACCCATCCCCACACACACTGACCCATCCCCACTCACACTGACCCATCCCCACACACACTGACCCATCCCCACACACACTGACCCATCCCCACTCACACTGACCCATCCCCACACACACTGACCCATCCCCACTCACACTGACCCATCCCCACACACACTGACCCATCCCCACTCACACTGACCCATCCCCACTCACACTGACCCATCCCCACTCACACTGACCCATCCCCACTCACACTGACCCATCCCCACTCACACTGACCCATCCCCACTCACACTGACCCATCCCCACTCACACTGACCCATCCCCACTCACACTGACCCATCCCCACACACACTGACCCATCCCCACACACACTGACCCATCCCCACTCACACTGACCCCCCCACACACACTGACCCATCCCACACACACTGACCCATCCCCACTCACACTGACCCATCCCCACACACACTGACCCATCCCCACTCACACTGACCCATCCCCACACACACTGACCCATCCCCACTCACACTGACCCATCCCACACACACTGACCCATCCCCACTCACACTGACCCATCCCACTCAACACTGACCCATCCCCACTCACACTGACCCATCCCCACTCACACTGACCCATCCCCACTCACACTGACCCATCCCCACTCACACTGACCCATCCCCACACACACTGACCCATCCCCACACACACTGACCCATCCCCACTCACACTGACCCATCCCCACTCACACTGACCCATCCCCACTCACACTGACCCATCCCCACTCACACTGACCCATCCCCACACACACTGACCCATCCCCACACACACTGACCCATCCCCACACACACTGACCCATCCCCACTCACACTGACCCATCCCCACTCACACTGACCCATCCCCACTCACACTGACCCATCCCCACTCACACTGACCCATCCCCACACACACTGACCCATCCCCACACACACTGACCCATCCCCACTCACACTGACCCATCCCCACACACACTGACCCATCCCCACTCACACTGACCCATCCCCACACACACTGACCCATCCCCACACACACTGACCCATCCCCACACACACTGACCCATCCCCACACACACTGACCCCCCCCACTCACACTGACCCATCCCCACTCACACTGACCCCCCACACACACTGACCCATCCCCACTCACACTGACCCATCCCCACTCACACTGACCCATCCCCACACACACTGACCCATCCCCACACACACTGACCCATCCCCACACACACTGACCCATCCCCACTCACACTGACCCCCCCCACACACACTGACCCATCCCCACTCACACTGACCCATCCCCACTCACACTGACCCATCCCCACTCACACTGACCCCCCCCACACACACTGACCCATCCCCACTCACACTGACCCATCCCCACACACACTGACCCATCCCCACTCACACTGACCCATCCCCACACACACTGACCCATCCCCACACACACTGACCCATCCCCACACACACTGACCCATCCCCACTCACACTGACCCCCCCACACACACTGACCCATCCCCACACACACTGACCCATCCCACACACACTGACCCCCCCACACACACTGACCCATCCCCACTCACACTGACACCCCACTCACACTGACCCATCCCCACTCACACTGACCCATCCCCACTCACACTGACCCATCCCACACACACTGACCCATCCCCACACACTGACCCATCCCCACTCACACTGACCCATCCCCACACACACTGACCCATCCCCACTCACACTGACCCATCCCCACTCACACTGACCCATCCCCACTCACACTGACCCATCCCCACACACACTGACCCATCCCCACACACACTGACCCATCCCCACACACACTGACCCATCCCCACACACACTGACCCATCCCCACTCACACTGACCCATCCCCACTCACACTGACCCATCCCCACTCACACTGACCCATCCCCACACACACTGACCCATCCCCACTCACACTGACCCATCCCCACACACACTGACCCATCCCCACTCACACTGACCCATCCCCACTCACACTGACCCATCCCCACACACACTGACCCCCCCACACACACTGACCCATCCCCACTCACACTGACCATCCCCCACTCACACTGACCCATCCCACTCACACTGACCCATCCCCACACACACTGACCCATCCCCACTCACACTGACCCATCCCCACTCACACTGACCCATCCCCACTCACACTGACCCATCCCACACACACTGACCCATCCCCACTCACACTGACCCATCCCCACCACACTGACCCATCCCCACTCACACTGACCCATCCCCACTCACACTGACCCATCCCCACACACACTGACCCATCCCCACACACACTGACCCATCCCCACACACCACTGACCCATCCCCACACACACTGACCCATCCCCACTCACACTGACCCATCCCCACTCACACTGACCATCCCCACTCACACTGACCCATCCCCACACACACTGACCCATCCCCACTCACACTGACCCATCCCCACTCACACTGACCCCCCCACACACACTGACCCATCCCCACACACACTGACCCCCCACTCACACTGACCCATCCCCACTCACACTGACCCATCCCCACTCACACTGACCCATCCCCACACACACTGACCATCCCCACTCACACTGACCCATCCCCACACACACTGACCCATCCCCACACACACTGACCCATCCCCACTCACACTGACCCATCCCACACACACTGACCCATCCCCACTCACACTGACCCATCCCCACTCACACTGACCCATCCCCACTCACACTGACCCATCCCCACTCACACTGACCCATCCCCACACACACTGACCCATCCCCACTCACACTGACCCATCCCCACTCACACTGACCCATCCCCACACACACTGACCCATCCCCACTCACACTGACCCATCCCCACTCACACTGACCCATCCCCACACACACTGACCCATCCCCACACACACTGACCCATCCCCACTCACACTGACCCATCCCCACACACACTGACCATCCCCACTCACACTGACCCATCCCCACACACACTGACCCATCCCCACTCACACTGACCCATCCCCACTCACACTGACCCATCCCCACTCACCACTGACCCATCCCCACTCACACTGACCCATCCCACACACACTGACCCATCCCCACTCACACTGACCCATCCCCACACACACTGACCCATCCCCACACACACTGACCCATCCCCACTCACACTGACCCATCCCCACACACACTGACCCATCCCCACTCACACTGACCCATCCCCACACACACTGACCCATCCCCACTCACACTGACCCATCCCCACTCACACTGACCCATCCCCACTCACACTGACCCATCCCCACTCACACTGACCCATCCACACTCACACTGACCATCCCCACACACACTGACCCATCCCACACACACTGACCCATCCCCACTCACACTGACCCATCCCCACACACACTGACCCATCCCCACTCACACTGACCCATCCCCACTCACACTGACCCCCCCACACACACTGACCCATCCCCACTCACACTGACCCATCCCCACACACACTGACCCATCCCCACTCACACTGACCCATCCCCACTCACACTGACCCATCCCCACTCACACTGACCCATCCCCACTCACACTGACCCATCCCCACACACACTGACCCATCCCCACTCACACTGACCCATCCCCACTCACACTGACCCATCCCCACTCACACTGACCCATCCCCACTCACACTGACCCATCCCCACACACACTGACCCATCCCCACACACACTGACCCATCCCCACTCACACTGACCCATCCCCACTCACACTGACCCATCCCCACTCACACTGACCCATCCCCACTCACACTGACCCATCCCCACTCACACTGACCCATCCCCACTCACACTGACCCATCCCCACACACACTGACCCATCCCCACTCACACTGACCCATCCCCACACACACTGACCCATCCCCACTCACACTGACCCATCCCCACTCACACTGACCCATCCCCACTCACACTGACCCCACCCACTCACACTGACCCATCCCCACTCACACTGACCCATCCCCACACACACTGACCCATCCCCACTCACACTGACCCATCCCCACACACACTGACCCATCCCCACTCACACTGACCCCATCCCCACACACACTGACCCATCCCCACTCACACTGACCCATCCCCACTCACACTGACCCATCCCCACACACACTGACCCATCCCCACTCACACTGACCCATCCCCACACACACTGACCCATCCCCACTCACACGACCCATCCCCACACACACTGACCCATCCCCACACACACTGACCCATCCCCACTCACACTGACCCATCCCCACACACACTGACCCCATCCCCACACACACTGACCCATCCCCACTCACACTGACCCATCCCCACACACACTGACCCATCCCCACACACACTGACCCATCCCCACTCACACTGACCCATCCCCACTCACACTGACCCATCCCCACACACACTGACCCATCCCCACTCACACTGACCCATCCCACTCACACTGACCCATCCCACACACACTGACCCATCCCCACTCACACTGACCCATCCCCACACACACTGACCCATCCCCACACACACTGACCCATCCCCACACACACTGACCCATCCCCACACACACTGACCCATCCCACTCACACTGACCCATCCCCACACACACTGACCCATCCCCACACACACTGACCCATCCCCACACACACTGACCCATCCCCACACACACTGACCCATCCCCACTCACACTGACCCATCCCCACTCACACTGACCATCCCCACTCACACTGACCCATCCCCCACACACACTGACCCATCCCACTCACACTGACCCATCCCCACACACACTGACCCATCCCCACACACACTGACCCATCCCCACTCACACTGACCCATCCCCACTCACACTGACCCATCCCACACACACTGACCCATCCCCACTCACACTGACCCATCCCCACTCACACTGACCCATCCCCACTCACACTGACCCATCCCCACACACACTGACCCATCCCCACTCACACTGACCCATCCCCACTCACACTGACCCATCCCCACACACACTGACCATCCCCACACACACTGACCCATCCCCACACACACTGACCATCCCCTCCCACACTGACCCATCCCCACACACACTGACCCATCCCCACTCACACTGACCCATCCCCACTCACACTGACCCATCCCCACTCACACTGACCCATCCCCACTCACACTGACCCATCCCCACTCACACTGACCCATCCCCACACACACTGACCCATCCCCCACTCACCACACTGACCCATCCCCACTCACACTGACCCATCCCCACTCACACTGACCCATCCCCACTCACACTGACCCATCCCCACACACACTGACCCATCCCCACTCACACTGACCCATCCCCACTCACACTGACCCATCCCACTCACACTGACCCATCCCCACTCACACTGAACCCATCCCCACTCACACT